>NC_089210.1:15061528-15121528 GCF_963930695.1 Labrus bergylta
ACCTCCCATACTACATTTAGAGACCGTAGGTACCACGAGCAGGCCTGATAACTGAAGGCTCTACCTCCCATACTACATTTAGAGACTGTACCACAAGCAGGCCTGATAACTGAAGGCTCTACCTCCCGTACTACATTTAGAGACTGTAGGTACCACAAGCAGGTCGGATAACTGAAGGCTCTACCTCCCATACTACATTTAGAGACTGTACCACAAGCAGGCCTGATAACTGAAGGCTCTACCTCCCATAGTACTGATCTTAGATATATTTTACAAAGGTGAAAATAGGATGTTCTTGAAATTTGCCTGATGTGAGAGCTAAAGGACATATTTTGATCAAATAGAACTCCTAGATTCCTAACAGTGGTGCTAGATGCCAGGCTGATGTCATTAAGGTCACATCATTAGAAAAAGTCTCGCCGAGGTTTTTAGGGCCTAGCACAATAACTTCAGTCTTCTCTGAGTTAAGTAGAACACATTTCTGGTCATCCACGTCCTAACGTCCTTAAGGCATGTTTCTAGCTTACATAACTGACTGGTGCCATCGGGCTTCATTGATACATAAAGTTGAGTATCATCTGCATAACAATGAAACTGTATGGAGTGTTTCCTCATAATATTACCCAGAGGAAGCGTATATAATGTAAAGAGAATTGGTCCAAGCACTGAACCTTGTGGCACTCCATGGCTAACTTCGGTGTGCATAGAGGACTTATCATTAACATGTACAAACTGAGATCGGTCTGATAAGTAGGATTCAAACCAACTTAAAGCAGTCCCTGTAATTCAGAGTAATCGTTCAGCTGCCTGAAAACATGAGCAGAGAGGGGGTGTGACTCCCCTCAGAGAGACAGGAGTCAGGACGTTATACAGAAAGAGGTGAATGAAGGACACCGGGAGGCGAAGGCAGGAAAAGAGAAGGTAAAAGAAGGACATGAGGAGGTGAAGGACAGATACGAGAAGGCGAAGGAAGGATACAAGGAGGTGAAGGATACAAGGAGGTGGCGATGAATATGAGGAGGTTCAGGATGAACACGAGGAGTTGGAGGAGGGGAAGGAGGATTTGAGGAGGTAATGGAAGGGTACAATAAGGTGAAGGAGTTTATGAGGAGGTGAAAAAAGGATACAAGGAAGTGGAGAAGGATGAGGTGGTGAATGGAGAGAGGACAAAAGGAAGAGAGAAACCTGGAACAGAGAAGAAACGAACCTCGGATTCTGTGGAGACTAAACACACACACACAGAGGAGTGAGTGTTTCATGGAGCCGCTGGTTTGTTTTTACTGCACAGGTGGATGACAACGATAAGGGAGGCTGTGTGTGTGTGTGTGTGTGTTGTGTGTGTGTGTGTGTGTGTGTGTGTGTGTGTGTGTGTAGAAGGAGACAGAGGAGGCTACAAGCTGTATAATGAAACCGATATTCATCATGGTCAAATTAACACACACACAGAATATTACTGCTACAGTTAAAACTTCTACAACATTGCCCCTAGTGTCCGTTTGTCAGTTTATTTATTCCCTGTTAAAATTTTACTAGTAAGTTTATGATCTCAATCTGTAGTTTGAAGCCTTCTTCAGCACATGATGTCCATTATATTATGTCCATTTAAAGTCAAAGAGAACAGGAAGAGGGGATGAGTTAAGGAGGGGCTACGTGTGATTGAAAGGTCACTATAGGGGCCTGAAAAAGTCTTGTCCAGTGTTTGGTTAAAAGAAGCTCTGAGGAAATGTTGTTTACGGTTTGTCTGTGGGAACCTTCAATCCTGTCCAGCTCCGCCCCCCTTGTCAAATATGGTCACCTCTGGTTCTAAAAATAAAGATGGCAAAGACTACCCCATGGGATTAGTAAAATATTTCAGATTTTAATGTTAAATTTTAAAATGATGGTCATCAAAGTTTTAACTTTTACATAAAAATGAAATTATTTCAGCTTCAACCAGTCAGACTGAACGAGAACGCCTTGGGAACCCCTAACACAGAAAAAACATCTGGACTTATTTGTGTGACCTGAAATCAGCTGATTGTCCTTAGTATGAACCCTGCTCTAGACTCAGGTGTGCAGCTGTTGGATATAAACCTCAGGATGTGTTACCTGTTCAGGTGAAACTGTAAAGAGTTTAACAGATGACAAAAACAGTCAGTAAGAGTTTTTATTGAAACCAGGACTAATTGAAGGTTCCATCAGGTGAACAAATACAGAGGGGGGGGGGGGGGGGGGGGGGGTTCCTCCAGCAGACTCCTCCTCACATGTTGGTGCTCATCCTGGTCTGACTGTTGGCTGGAGTCAGCTCCCCCTGACTCCCCTCTCTGGGGGGGGACTGGGGAGAGGAAGAGGAGGAGACAGAAGTGAAAACAGCTTGGATTGGACTCTTGGATGTGAGAGAGTTGAAGATGAAGATCAGTGTCTAGATTGTTGTTTCATGTTTTCACATTCAAAATAATCCTCAAGTTATTGTGACAGGAAGTGAAACCTTTGATCACAGTAAAGAGTTAAGGTTACCTTGACGTGAATCTGGTTCCTGAGCACGGCCGCTCGGAGGATCATGGCTTTAGCTCGTCTCTGAAACTCTTTTCCCATCTGAAGAGACTTCTCAAACGTGGTGCTCCTCTGATCCACATCACGAGCGTATAGGATCTAAAACACAGCAGAGAGAGAGGGGGGGGGGGGGAGAGAGGAGGGGGGGGAGAGAGAGAGTGAGGGAGAAAGAGAGAGAGAGGGGAGGGGGGAGAGAGAGAGAAAGGGAGTAAATGATGGGTGAGAAAATGAATGTGTTTAATCAAGCATGGAGATATTTCAGATTCTGTCATTTTAAAAACTGTTACCAACAATTTAGACAACCTCAGATATGCGTGTGTGTGTGTGTGTGTGTGTGTGTGTGTGTGTGTGTGTGTGTGTGTGTGTGTGTGTGTGAGACCTTGCTGTGTGAGTCTATGCGGGCGTTGATCAGTCCCTCCAGGATCAGCTGAGTCAGTTCGTCCTCCAGAGCGGCCACCGTTGTGTTAAAGGCCTGAGCCATCTTTGTCATGTCGGCTGACACGTAAGGGCTAAAGTACTGAACACACACACACACAGGTGTTTAAACACGTTTACATTACCTGTAGAAATACAGGTGAGTGTTAGTTGTGTGTGTCTGACCTGGATGAGCGCTCTGTTCCTGATCTGGCTGTACAGAGTCTTGACATGAGGAGCGAGGTACATGTCCAGCAGCAGGTTATCCTTTAGGACAAACAGTGACATCATCACATCTCACCTACTGCTGGGTAACAACAACTACACAGTGTGAGTTAAACAGGGGTTTTTACCTTCATCTCGTCGAGCAGCTTCAGACAGGACGCGTACTTTGACTCGTAGAATTTAAAGATGATGTCTCTGATTTGAGGCTCAAGCTCCAGGAACAACTTAAAGGAGCTTAACACACAGAACAGACGGCTTAATCAACACTTTATTTATTGAAATGTAGTTTTTATTATATCCTTCCTGACCACCAAAGGCGGAACTTATGGCATTGAATGATACCATATGACACAGATACCATGTCGTCGGTCAGTGCTGACGGCCGCCACTATCTTGGCCAAGCACTGTTGTACCGCCTGGTTAGCGACTATGCAGCCTTGAGGACAGTCATGATCTCTGTCCCTGGGCCTCTGATGGTGGAACAGCTCCTGGGGGAGCGGGGATGGGGGAGGGGGGAGGGGCTCACCAGGTTATTAGGGGCTCACCAGGTTATTGGTCTCTGTGTACCTGGCTCTGAAGGGTTTTATGGCGTGCCTCAGAGGGAAGCATGTCCTTGTGGGGTTGGACAACATATTCCAGCATCATCAGTAAGGGGCACCAGGTCCGCACAGTGGCTGTGGGTGGCCAAGGAACTCTTAACTTGGGCAGCCCCCGCCGCCTGGCCAGTCTGAGGGCAAAGTACCTATCTAGAGAGAGGAAGCAGGTGACAAATCTTCTGTCTTGAGGCCGGCCTTCTCTGGGGAGTTGATGCTCAGCATCTTAAGTGGACCTTTTTGTTTCAGAGGGTTAGAACTCGTTGCACCCTCTGGTTCTCAGACCCTAACCCTGAACAGTCCTCTGGGTCAGGACGCCCTGGCTAACAACTGGCCAGGGTTTCCCCTCTAAGCTTTTCCCCCCACTCCCTTCAGTACAGGTGGTGCTTCAGAGGGTTCTCTTTCTGGCCAGGAAGGACAAGGTTTCAGATAGAACTGACCGCAGAGCCGCTTAACAACAAAGACTGCTTTCCTCCTCGCCATCACAACAGCGAAGCAACTGGGGGAACTCCACGCCTTGTCTGTAGCGGTTGTCCCACTGGATTGTGGACTTGATCAACCAGGGTTAGGGGTGTGGTCCTTTCGGCTGCCTTGTGTCTATGTTGGTATGAGTCATCTAGTGCTTAAAGCACCACGGTCAGGATTGATCAAATAAAATAAAAATTAATAAAATTCTGTGAATCCTGGACGACCACCAGGATCACTCGGAGGAGATTCTGCAGGAACACATCCTCTGATGACACCTGATGACACCCGCATATATAGACCTGTCTGGGTAAGGTGCAGCTACTCAACCTGCGCTGTATTAACGAGTGCTTCTGGAGGTCATCCAGGGTTTACAGAACCGAAGTTACGTACATCTTTTGTTTTTAGTTAGCATGTAGTAAACTGCGCCCCTACCTGCTGGAGATGACATTACGCTGCAGTTCCTGTCTGTCAAACGTGGCAAGAGCACAGAGACCTCCGTACACAGCAACATTACTAGGAGAGAGGAGCTACAGGAACACACACAGAGTATTAAATACTCTAACCCCCCTACAGTAACCCCAATAATAATAATGTTTCCAAAGACGAGGTGTGAAACCACTTACCTCCGGACAGTCACAGTGATCAAAAGACGCCTGCAGGAAACATTTAGCAGCTGGTTTATATTTACGAGAGGCCAACTCCGCCAAGCCTGAAAAACACACACACACACACACAGTGGATGGTATGAATGTAGACACAGAGCTCCTCTGCAGCTAATCGTGACCCTCATGGAGCTCCTCTCCATCTTACCTGCTGCACACTTTAACTTGGTGAGCACCGCCTGGTTCTGGCTGTCTCGCTCGCCTCTTTGCTAAACACAGAATTCATTCATGAGTCAGATGTGATAAATAACTAAACGATTCTGTCCCGGCGTTAACACTTTGATCAGAGAACAGATTTTAAAGGATCTGAAGCAGGGTGCTCTGAGACTGATTCACCTCTGCGATCTCAGGTGTGGACTCTGCTTTGTTGACGTAGCTCAGCACATGGGACCAGTTCTGCAGGTACACACTGACCTGGGGGGCAGAGGTCAAGGTCAAAGGTCAAATATACTTCATGTATGCAGGTGAGTCTGAACTTTAAACCATATTCTGTGTTCAACCTGAAACAAACATCAGGTGTTAAAGGTGAGAAATAACCCACAGAAACAGAACATATAGATATGCATGTATAGCTGACTCTACCTGTACCATTCACTTCCCTCACCTTGATGACGTTCAGACACATGTTGATGACGTGTTTGGCGCTTGTGCAGTAATCTCGAGCTCTGGAGTAACACTTGAGGGCGTTACTGAGGTCGCCACAGTCCAGGTAGTGATCGCCCAGGTCGTCATGGCCCCTCCTATGGGGGGGGGTAGTAGACTGTTAATAACCTGTCACCTCTGACTGTCTCACCTCGGACTGTCTGTCTCACCTCAGTCTGTCTCACCTCGGACTGTCTGTCTCACCTCTGTCTGTCTCACCTCTGACTGTCTCACCTGATGCTCTCTTTAATGGAGTTGCCCTTGTAGTTCTTCAGGTCTGTGTCCAGTTTCTCCAGTTTCAGCAAAGCCTTCTTCCGAGTGGACTCGGCCCAGGCTGAGTCCAGGGGAGGAGGGACGACGGCCCCTTCAGGCACCGTGTCAGGAACACCCTGAGCTTCTCTGTGCACAGAAAACACAACAACACACAGGCAGGTATAAAACTATAACCATATTATTATAATGTTGAGTCAGTGTGTGTTTGTTGTTTAACGTGTGTGTGTTTGTTGTGTTAGCGTGTATGTCTTTGTTGTGTTAGCGTGTGTGTGTGTGTTTGTTGTGTTAGCATGTGTGTGTGTTTGTATGTGTGTGTGTGTGTGTTTGTTGTGTTACCGTGTGGCCTCGGTCAGTTTGCGGTGGATTTCTTCGTACGTGTCGACGTTAAACGTTCGCTGGACGAAGGTGAGCGCCATCTTCAAAGACTCGACTCTGAGCTGAGGACAGTGTTCAGCGATGAACTGCAGCCGCTCAATACGCATCAACCCACTGTAACTGGTCGCATACTGCTCCAGGTCCTACACACACACACACACACAACAAACACACACATAAAAATGGCATCAAAACATGTAAAGTCAATATGAGCGAGTGTGTGTGTCAGAGTGTGTGTCAGAGTGTGTGTCAGAGTGTGTGTCAGGTGAATACCAGCGTCGGGTTCTCCACGATGTAGTTTGTATCTGGAGCGTTCTGTTGATCCTCCTGAGGGTCTGCATCGATCTGCATCGGTTCTACAGACCCCTGAGACACACAAGAACCAAGTACACACACACACACACGTCAGGTAACCAAAGTTTCACAACACAACAGGTACACAGGCCAGAAGACATCACTGGCAAGACAATTCTATCTCATAATAACTAAGTATGCTCATGCTAGCTGTGTATTAAGTTGTTTTCATAAGAACTGCATATACTAATGCTGGCTGTGTTTTAAGTTGTTTTCATAAGAACTGCATATACTAATGCTAGCTGTGTTTTAAGTTGTTTTCATAAGAACTACATATACTAATGCTGGCTGTGTTTTAAGTTGTTTTCATAAGAACTACATATACTAATGCTGGCTGTGTTTTAAGTTGTTTTCATAAGAACTGCATATACTAATGCTAGCTGTGTTTTAAGTTGTTTTCATAAGAACTACATATACTAATGCTGGCTGTGTTTTAAGTTGTTTTCATAAGAACTACATATGCTAATGCTAGCTGTGTATTAAGTTGTTTTCATAAGAACTGCATATGCTAATGCTGGCTGTGTTTTAAGTTGTTTTCATAAGAACTACATATACTAATGCTAGCTGTGTTTTAAGTTGTTTTCATAAGAACTACATATACTAATGCTGGCTGTGTTTTAAGTTGTTTTCATAAGAACTACATATGCTAATGCTAGCTGTGTATTAAGTTGTTTTCATAAGAACTGCATATGCTAATGCTAGCTGTGTATTAAGTTGTTTTCATAAGAACTACATATGCTCATGCTAGCTGTGTTTTAAGTTGTTTCATAAGAACTACATATGCTAATGCTGGCTGTGTTTTAAGTTGTTTTCATAAGAACTACATATGCTCATGCTAGCTGTGTATTATGTTGTTTTGTTTTTTAAAACCTCTGGTGGTCATGTTGTTAGCTAGCGGAAGCTGTCAGTTAGCTGTTAGCTTTGTCTCTATTTAACTACATTTATCTAATTTTGGATTTAAGTTGCTGGTTGATGATATCTGAGATGTTTTAATATTCTAACCTTTGCGAGGTTTTCCCTCATTCGGCGTAAAACACTTTGAGAAGCGGTAATAATTGTAATAAATAATAACTCCTCACAGGGAGAACCGTTAGCAACACATGCTAACCCGTTCACAGATTAATTTGCAGGGTTAGGGTTTCTAAATTAAAGAATGTGTTCTTTCCTGAACGATGCAACCAAATAAACCTTTAACATAAAATAAACACAAAAACCTTCAAAATAAAATAAACAGGTTTGTTTTGTTAAACCGTGATACTAGCTGAGGCTAACCTAGCTAACAGCTAACTGTCGTTATAACAGTTAAAAACATCACGTTCTGTAATCTTCTTCAGACAGCGGAATGGCTTACCTGGAAGTTAAACACCTGCACAGGTAAAGGCATCCTACTTCATTATTGGCTCAGGTGTCTTTTACTCAGAAATAAATGTATCCTCAAAATGTAGTCACAGACACACTCAGACTTTAATGTCTGTTAGAGAACCAGCTGAGAGGAGAGTCAGCGCCCCCTGCTGGACAGGAGGGCAACAGGAGGCAGAAATATACTCTATAATACTCTATAATACTCTATAATACTCTATAATACTCTATAATACTAGTCTATTATTGTTTCTCCTTAACAAATAACAACAGAAAGAACTGTGACACATTAAATCTTTTCATCTTGTGTTTGCTGAGCAGACTGTTCTCTGTCCTTCTCTATGTCCTCAATATTAAAGATATTTATAGACAATAATCTAACACGCACACACACACACACACACACACACACACACACACACACACACACATACATACACACACACACACACACACACATACATACACACACACGCACACACTGATTATGTTCACTGTTCAGAACACTGATCACCTGTCAGGTATAAGATAAGATAATCCTTTATTTATCCCACAATGGGAAAATTTACATTGTTACAGCAGCAAAGAGCAAAGATTGCAGACAAAAAGTGAACACAGTACAATTTAAATATAAAAAGAAAAATTAAGAATGTACAAAAAAATAGATTGAAAAAATAACTTTATAATGCTGCGGATAATATTTGAACTCAATAACCGTTACCCGCCCCCCCTCCCTCTCTCTCTCTCTCTCTCTCCCTCTCTCTCTCTCTCTCTCCCTCGCTTCTATCGAGCCCCCCCCCCCCCCCCCCCCCCCCCCCCAAGCAGCGTAACGTGCCGTGAGCGCGCGCCGAGTTGGTGTGATAATGCAGCAGACTCACGCGCCGAGGAGGAGGCTTCACGTGAGGAGGTAGCTGTATTTTGTTTTCATGAAATATAAAATGTTATCGTTTATTAAAGACAGATCATTTCAAACATGGCGGCTTAATGTGGAGCTGCTGCGCGTGCACAGATGTGTCAGACTGCGGTAAAACCGGCTGCTGCTGCACGAGCTCCTCTTTCATTCAAACTTTCATTCATCCGGATCAGCTGGAGACCATCTCACTGACCCGGGACAACATACCGAGAGCCCGGATCAGCTGGAGACCACGACACTGACCCGGGTCAACATCCCGAGAGCCCGTTAGAACCACAAACTCCATCCACCAAGTGTCCACCTAGAGGAGGAGGGAGAGAGAGAGAGAGAGGGAGAGGAGAGAGAGAGAGAGAGAGGAGAGAGAGAGGAGAGAGAGAGGAGAGAGAGCGAGAGAGAGAGGGAGAGGAGAGAGAGAGAGAGAGGGAGAGGAGAGAGAGAGCGAGAGAGGAGAGAGAGAGGAGAGAGAGCGAGAGAGAGAGAGAGAGAGAGGGAGAGGAGAGAGAGAGCGAGAGAGAGAGAGGAGGAGAGAGAGAGGGAGAGAGAGAGAGGAGCGAGAGAGAGGGAGAGGAGGAGGAGGAGAGAGAGAGAGCGAGAGAGAGAGGAGGAGAGAGAGAGGGAGAGAGAGAGAGGGAGAGGAGAGAGAGAGCAAGAGAGAGAGAGGGAGAGGAGAGAGAGGAGGAGAGGGAGAGAGAGAAGCGAGAGAGAGGGAGAGGAGGAGGAGAGAGGGAGAGGAGGAGAGAGAGAGCGAGAGAGAGAGGGAGAGGAGAGAGAGAGCGAGAGAGAAGGAGAGGAGGAGGAGGAGAGAGAGAGCGAGAGAGAGAGAGGAGAGAGAGAGCGAGAGAGAGAGAGAGAGAGAGGAGGAGGAGAGAGAGAGAGGGAAAGAGAGAGAGGAAGAAAAAAAGGAGGTGGCGTAAGCAGCTTCTGTTTGGGCCAGCTCAGACATTTGGTGGTTCAGACTGGATTGTGGATCCATGTAGACGGGATTTCTCTGATGGGGAAGGACCAGGACCAGGAGCAGAGAGGACCCAGGTCAAACTTGGTGAGCGGGGCTACTCTGGAACGAGACCGCGAGAGAAGGTACGCCGAACTCTTCAGAGAGCTGGACCTGAACCAGGATGGCAGAGTGGACATCAACGAGCTTCGGACTGGACTGTCTGCACGGGGACTGCACCGGGGGGAGGCAGAGGAGGTGAGAGATTAGAGTGGGTCCTTAAAACCTCACTCCCTCCAGGTGAGGGGGGGGGGGGGGGGGGTTGAAGGATTTCCTCAGGTCTTGTTCCTAAGTGAGGGTAAGATGGACTGTGAGATGGAGCTGAAAGCCTCCCTGTGGTCATGAGCTTTGGGTCGGGTTAGGGCCAAAAATCAAATCTTAATATTTGTTTAATTGAAATGCAAATACATGTGATCATTTATAAATATTATCCAGCCCTAAAGAAACAGGTGAATAATGTCCATATCAGCCTGCATACACCTGTAGACCTCCACCACCTGTTTGGGTTATCCTCTCTTTCTCCCTGCTAAGTAGCTGACGGGCTGACTCTGCTGCCCCCTACAGATCGTCCTGGAGAGCGACCAGAACCATGACGGTCTGCTGGACTTCCAGGAGTTCTCTCAGTACCTGCTGGCTCACGAAAAGAGACTGTGGCTCATGTTTCACAGCCTGGACCGTAACCATGACGGTGAGGGCGGGGCTAAAGTCTTTATCACTTCCTTTTTAACAGTGATTCATTTTCAATATGTTTAAGATGTTTTTATGTATGTATGATATCCTGATATATTCTCTGCTCTGTACTGTAGGTCGGATCGATGTGGGAGAGATTAAACACTTGCTGCACAAACTGGGAATAAAAGTGACAACAGAGCAGGCATCCAGAATACTACAGAGGTAAAGAGAGAGAGAGAGAGAGAGAAGACTCACATGTTTCATGGCTCTCTGTAACAGCAAAGCAGCAACCTTGTTGAAAATTGAAGCCAATGCAGAAGACCCAAAAACTGCAGTTCCTCCAGTGTCCACTAGAGTTTGTCTCCTGCAGTGAGTCAGTCCCCATAGAGCCCCATGTTAAAATGTCTAACTTTACAGCTGCAGTTCCTCCAGTGTCCACTAGAGTCTGTCTCCTGCAGTGAGTCAGTCCCCATAGAGCCCCATGTTAAAATGTCTAACTTTACAGCTGCAGTTCCTTCAGTTTCCACTAGAGTCTGTCTCCTGCAGTGAGTCAGTCCCCATAGAGCTCTATGTTAAAATGTCTAACTTTACAGCTGCAGTTCCTCCAGTGTCCGCTAGAGTCTGTCCGTCCTAACCCAAATTAAGAGATGACATCACTCTGGCCACGCCCCAAACATACAGTCTGTGAGCCAAAGGTAGTTGTTAGAAGATAAAGAATCAGAATCAGAAATGTTTTTTATTGCCATGTACATCTGTACAAGGAATTTGACTTGATGTTTAAACAAAGGAGATGAAGAAAAATTAGCAAGAACTTATGGATAGTTCACACAGAGAGGCGATACAAACACAGCTCTTCTGTTCGCTCATCGTCTCTTTCAGTATGGACCGAGACGGGACCATGACCATTGACTGGATTGAATGGCGAGATCACTTCCTGTTTAACCCTTTCCACAACATGGAGGAGATTGTTCACTACTGGAAACACTCTCACGTAAGTCACATGATACTCCTGAGGTCAGGTCACAGTGATGACATCATGAAAACATCTTCTGCTGTTATTACAGATGTTTGATATCGGGGAACACCTGACTGTACCTGATGAGTTCTCAGAGAAGGAGCGACGTTCCGGTCTGGTGTGGAGACAGCTTGTTGCCGGGGCGATGGCGGGCGCGGTTTCCCGAACAGGAACTGCTCCTCTGGACCGCATCAAAGTCTTCTTGCAGGTCAGTCAGTATACATCAGCAGATGTACAAATGGTACCAACATTTAATATCATGTAAACATGTCAGTTGTATGTTTAGGCCACGCCCCCTAATTCCACATCACTTTAAGCCGTTATATAATATAAACAGGTGAGTTATATTTATTTCTGCTGTAAAAAGATGGATATTTTAACATGGGGCTCTATGGGGACTGACTCACTGCAGGAGACAGACTCTAGTGGACACTGGAGGAACTGCAGGTTTTGGTTTTGGTTAGGTGAAGTTTTTATTTTATTGGAGGTCAGGTCTAAATGTTGCTTATTAAAGTGTTGTAAATATCAGAGTTTCAAGATGTTTTCCATTTTTTTAATATGACTCACTTAAACATTGTTTAAGCACTTTCCATTCCATGTAAATCAAATGGCAAATAATGACCCTTCAGGCCTGCCGTACAAGTCCTTTGAAATTAAAATCTGTCAACAGTAACAATATAAAGTGACACTCAGTGTGTGTGTGTGTGTGTGTGTGTGTGTGTGTGTGTGTGTGTGTGTGTATGCAGGTGCACGGCATGTCGTCTCGGGGGGTTAACCTGTGGTCAGGTCTGAGGGGGATGGTAAGGGAAGGGGGCGTGGCCTCACTGTGGAGAGGAAACGGCATCAACGTCCTCAAGATTGCTCCGGAGTCCGCCATTAAGTTTATGGCCTATGAACAGGTGGGTTAATTAATCAATCAATCAACCAATCAATTATCCTCTACAGTTTTCTTCATGTCGTAATCCCTCTGCTCCTCCTCCTCTCTGCTCCTCCTCCTCTCTGCCCCTACTCCTCTCTGCCCCTCCTCTCCTCTCCTCCTCTCCTCCTCTCTCCTCTCTGCCCCTCCTCCACCCTCCTCTCCTCTCTGTCCCTCCCCCTCTCTGCTCCTCTCTCCTCTCTGCTCCTCCTCCTCTCTGCTCCTCCTCCTCCTCCTCTCCTCCTCTCTGCCCCTCCTCCTCTCTGCTCCTCCTCCTTTCCTCCTCTCTGCTCCTCCTCCTCTCTGCTCCTCCTCCTCCTCTCCTCCTCTCTGCCCCTCCTCCTCTCTGCTCCTCCTCCTTTCCTCCTCTCTGCCCCTCCTCCTCTCTGCTCCTCTCTCCTCCTTTCCTCCTCTCTGCCCCTCCTCCTCTCTGCTCCTCCTCCTCTCTTCTCTCTGCTCCTCCTCCTTCTCGCCTCCTCTCCTCCTCTCTGCTCCTCCTACTCTCCTCCTGTAGATAAAGTATAGGATTCGGGGCAGTAAAGAAGGAGGGAGTTTGAGGGTTCAGGAAAGATTCCTTGCTGGTTCTCTGGCAGGAGCGACTGCTCAGACCATCATCTACCCCATGGAGGTCAGTGTCTGTTTAAAGGTAAACATGGAGGTCAAAGGTCAGGGTCATCATATCTTCTTCTTCAGGTGCTGAAGACTCGGCTGACTCTGAGGACGACCGGTCAATACTCGGGAATGTGTGACTGTGCTCGTCAGATCCTGAGGACGGAGGGAGTGCGAGTGTTTTACAGAGGATACCTGCCCAACACTCTGGGCATCATCCCATACGCCGGCATTGACCTGGCTGTGTACGAGGTCAGTTTCCCACCTGTTTGAAACTCTCTCACCTGTTTGAAACTCTCTCACCTGTTTGAAACTATCTCACCTGTTTGAAACTCTCTCACCTGTTTAAAACTCTCTCACCTTTGTGAAACTCTCTCACCTGTTTGAAACTCTCTCACCTGTTTGAAACTCTCACACTTTTTTGAAACTCTCTCACCTGTTTCACCTGTTTGAAACTCTCTCACCTGTTTGAAACTCTCTCACCTTTTTTTTTTTTTTTTAAAGACAAATTTTTGGGCTTTTAATTGAGAGATAGGACAGTGGATAGAGTTGGAAACCAGGGAGTGAGAGTGGGGAATGACATGCGGAAGGGAAGCCACAGGCCAGACTCGAACCCGGGCCACCCGCTTGAGACTACAGCCTCCATACATGGGGCGCGCGCCTTAACCACTGCGCCACCAGCGCCCCCCCTCACCTGTTTGAAACTCTCTCACCTGTTTCACCTGTTTAAAACTCTGTCACCTGTTTGAAACTCTCTCACCTTTTTGAAACTCTCTCACCTGTTTGAAACTCTCTCACCTGTTTGAAACTCTCTCACCTGTTTCACCTGTTTAAAACTCTCTCACCTGTTTGAAACTCTTTCACCTTTTTGAAACTCTCTCACCTGTTTGAAACTGTCTCACCTGTTTCACCTGTTCAAAACTCTCTCACCTGTTTGAAACTCTCTCATCTTTGTGAAACTCTCTCACCTGTTTGAAACTCTCTCACCTGTTTAAAACTCTCTCACCTGTTTAAAACTCTCTCACCTGTTTGAAACTCTCTCACCTGTTTGAAACTCTCTCTCCCGTTTCACCTGTTTGAAACTCTCTCACCTGTTTGAAACTCTCTCACCTGTTTCACCTGTTTGAAACTCTCTCACCTGTTTGAAACTCTCACCTGTTTGAAACTCTCTTCTCTTGGTGTCAGACTCTGAAGAACGCCTGGCTGCAGAGGTTCTGCGTGGACTCTGCTGATCCTGGCGTTTTGGTTCTGCTTGGTTGTGGGACGGTCTCCAGCACGTGTGGTCAGCTGGCGTCGTATCCGCTCGCTCTCATCAGGACGCGCATGCAGGCACAAGGTGAGACTAATAAACTCTCAGCCTACTGAACATGAACAATTAACCATGAACTGATGAATAAATATCTCTCCTGATGATCAGCAAATTCTGATGGGGAACCCAAGCTGAGCATGCTGGGACAATTCAGACACATCGTGTCTCAGGACGGCGTTCTTGGACTCTACCGAGGAATCACGCCCAACTTCCTCAAAGTCATCCCCGCCGTCAGCATCTCCTACGTCGTCTACGAACACATGAAAAAGTTGCTGGGGGTGGGACACTGAGGAAAGGAGGAGAGGAGAGGAGAGGAGAGGAGAGGAGAGGAGAGGAGATGAAAGGAGAGGAGAGGAGAGGAAAGGAAAGGAGAGGAGAGGAGAGGAGAGGAGAGGAAAGGACAGGAGAGTAGAACCTGTGGATGAGTAAACGTAACAGGTAACACCTGAAACACCAGGTAACACCTGAAACACCTGGTAACTTTAGAAAAAACATGTTTCATGTATTTATTTGATGATTTAATTTGTACAGAAGCCCAAAGCAGACACATTTTATTTTGCTCTTCCTGCGGTCAGGGTTAAGGGTCAAGGTTAAGGGTCAGGGGTCAGGGTTAAGGGTCAGGGTTAAGGGTCAGGGTAAAGGTCAAACCTCTGAGAGTAAACATGAACGCGTCATGCTGCTGGTGTCTGCTTTCTACTTTGAACTGCTTTGAACTTTCTGTTATTTTGAACCTTTTTCAAGTCTGTTGGCTGCAGATATAAAAACAGAGAGTTTGAATTTAAACTCTGAATGTCATTATTTTCATAAGACTAAAAAAGATCATATATATTATTAATATACTATTAATATGAACAAACCATCCCTGACGTGTTGCTGCCGGTTTCTGTGCAGGTTTAAAGTTTTTATATTGCTAAAGCATGAGTGCATGTTTACCTGTATGGAAAGCCAAAAGGGACATTATTTTACATCACTTCCTTGTAATCTGGAGTCTTTGAATATATGTTCTTTTTACTAAATCCATTACAATCCATTTGAACTTCTGGTGGTTTATATTTTAACCCTTTAAGCTGTCAGAGTTGAGTTCACGTCTTTGTTCAGATTTTAACTTTGACCTCAGAAATAATCATTTATTTATTTATTGTGATGGATGTAGAGACACAAAGGTCTGTGATTAATGTCCCTCTTGGCTTACCGTACACCAGCCTGCGGACAAAACAAATTATTTTATAAAACTGTGTGTGTGTCTGTGTCTGTGTGTGTGTGTGTGTGTGTGTGTGTGTGTGTGTGTGTGTGTGTGTGTGTGTGTGTGTGTTTCTGTGTGTGTGTGTGTGTGTGTCTCTCTCTCTCTGTGTGTGTGTGTGTGTGTGTGTGTGTGTGTGTGTGTGTGTGTGTGTGTGTGTTTGTGTGTGTGTTTCTGCATGTGTGTTTGTGTGTCTGTCTCTGTGTGTGTGTGTGTGTGTGTGTGTGTGTGTGTGTGTGTGTGTGTGTGTGTGTGTGTGTGTGTGTCTCTGACAGGATGATTGATGACGGTTTTAAGGACTCTGTCTGATTTTTTGGTTCTTTTTAAAATCTTTTTGTAAAAAACGATTCGTCCAGAAATAATGAAATGAGTGATGAACTTGAAACGGCGTGCAGAGTGATGTCGTGCTGCATTCAGGCGCTCAGTGTTTTCAAGTTGACTGATGCTGCATTAAAGTGCTTTACATGTTAAAAAATATGTTTGCCGTTGTTTTGTTTAGAGATCAGACATCCAGCAGGTGGCGCTGTCACCAGAGAAAAGTCTCCAATCGTTGTTTCTTCTTCACTTTTTAATAAAGTTTAGTTTGAACTTTCACAGATAAACGCCTCTGAACGGTGTTCTAACAAAGTAGGAAGATGACCCACTGGCAGGAAACAAAAACAATCAGGGCTCTATTTACTGACAGAGGAGTGGGCGGGGCCTCCTACACGGCCAGACGGCTGAGAGAGAAGCAGGGGGCCCCTGGAGGACAAAGTACATGTTTAACAGAAACACAGATGGAAGAGGTGAGGTCGATCAAAAGAGAGGGAGTAGTCGTCAGATCTGCCAACAGTAAATATATTAACATAAAAGATATTCTGATCTCTTTTTGTTTCCTGCTCTGACTTTCTCTGGAGAGTTTTCTTTTATTACAAACGGAGTCAAACAGGAAATAGAAAAGTAAATAAATAAACTTCACCAAAACCACGAAAAGGAACCGTCTCACACACCTGTACGAGGTGACATGAAGACAGTATATGTGTGTTTACTGTCTGTGTATACAGTAAATACACATATACATATATATAAATAAATATATACATATATAAATAAATATGTTACTGTATGTGTTTTTAAAGAAGAGACATCTTGTTTGTGAGTTTCAGTTTTGACAAAGTTTGAACTTTTTGTCAGTTTGTGTGTTTATGTAAAAATGAAATCTTCATGTTTGTTTTGTGTTTCGGAGTCACAGAAGAAGCTGCACACAGACAGTGACCTCTAGTGGTTAACATGATCAACTACATGTAAATGATTCTACTCCTCTTTCGTTTCATTATAAATTATATTCTTTATTAATTTATTCAAACCTCTTTTATGTTTAATATAAGTGTTCATTTTGAACCTTAATCTTAAAATAACCGGAAGTAAAAACTTTTAACAGCAGACGGAACGTTTCTCCTGCTATGTTGTTTCAGTCCGGACAGGTTTGGGAGGTGCACAGTTTAAGCGATGGGGGTGTGTGAGGAGCGTGGAGGAGGTGAGCTGCTCAGCGTGTTCTCTCTCTGTAATATCACACATTTATAAATAATATCATATTTAATATATGAGATATATTATAAACACAGTGACGTCATTTAAAGGTCAACGTGATTGCTATTTTAAGACCTGCGCGTGACGCTGCTGCGGAGCATGGTGTGTGTTTATTTATAGAGAGGAAGAGGTTAACAGGTGGTCGACAGGTTCATGTTTCTAATGTTTAGAATAACTATGATCAACATATCAAATATATCAAATATATAAATCTGCAGGTGACGCTGCTGAGTCTGTAAGGTTGAAGTTTGAAGTTTGGTGCTTTTACTTTGAAAGGATTGATCGATGATTAAAGGTCATCTCACTTGAAAGCTTCTGTCATCGATCGATATGAAAAAAAAAATGAACCCCTTAAAGTCCGACGAGAGAGTGAACACGTTTATAAATCTGTAAGAAACTTCCTGTCACATGTCAGTTTCCCCCGGGTCATGGCGAGGGGAAGGAAAAGTTACTGTTCTGTCGTGGTCACCAGGACCCCAGGGGACCGCTCTGAGGAGAAACTGTATCGATTAACGATTGTCAGCTGAGAAACTTAAACGACCTTTGTTCATGATTTTTAAATTAAAAGGTCCTGCACCTTTAAGGACTAACCTGTAAACTCTGCACCTTTAAGGACTCACCTGTGAACACTACGCACCTTTAAGGACTCACCTGTGAACACTACGCACCTTTAAGGACTCACCTGTGAACACTATGCACCTTTGAGGTCTCACCTGTGAACTCTGCACCTTTAAGATTCAAGATTTTTATTTGTCACATGCTCATACAGATGTGCAGTGAAATGTAAAGACTGTTCCGCAAGGCCATGCAATAAACACTCAAATGGCTAATACACATATATACAGTAAAATAGAATATAATGTAAAATTTAAAAAATAAATATTTGAATATACAAAATATAGAATAATGTAAACAGTGTAAAGTGTCAGTGTGTAAATTTTCCAGGGTGTCAAAGTGCAATGTGCAGATTGGAATGTGTGGTATGTGTGCATCATGCAGTCACAGTTCTGTTCATGTTTTTAACTGAGGAGAGTGGAGTTAACAGTCCGGACAACCTGAGGAAAGAAGCTATTCCTGAGTCTTTCTGTGTTCACCTTGATGTGTCGAAGGCGCCTGCCAGAGGGTAGCCACGTAAACAGTCCGTGACCTGGTTGGTGGGGATCACTCACTCCTCTTTGCCCTGGCTGTGCTCCTCCTTGTGAAGATGTCCTGGAGGGTGGGGAGTGTTGTACCCATGGTACGCTCTGCTGACTTCAGCACCCTCTGCAGGGCTCTTCGGTCACGTATGGTGCTGTTCCTGTACCACTGGGTGATGTTTCCAGTCAGCCCACTCTCCACCACTCCGGAATAAAAAGTCTTCAGGACCTTCACAGAGACTTTGAATTTCCTCAGCTGTCTGAGGTGATAGAGGCGCTGCCTTGCCCTCTTCACCTGACTGTCTATGTGGGTTGTCCATGTTAAATCCTTAGAGATGTGCACCCCCAGGTACTTGAAGCTGCACACCCTGTCCACCAGCGTCCCATCAATTCTCATTGGGGTGTAATCCCTCTGCAGTCCTCTCCTGAAGTCCACAATCAGCTCCTTGGTTTTGCTGACGTTCAGGAGCAGGTTGTTGTCCTGGCACCACTGTGACATGTTTCCAACCTCCCCTGTATACGTCTGCTCATCATTGTTGCTGATGCGACCAACAACTACTGTGTCATCTGCAAATTTCACGATGATGTTGGAGCTGCTTGTGGCCACACAGTCATGTGTGTACAGGGTGAAGAGCAGGGGGCTGAGGACACAGCCCTGTGGTACTCCGGTGTTGAGGGTGCAGGAGCTGGAGGTGTGTCTACCCACTCTGACCACCTGGGATCTGTTCGTCAGGAAGTCCAGGATCCAAGCATACAAGGAGGTGTTAAGTCCGAGGTTGATCAGCTTGGAATGGAGGTTGGCGGGGACTATGGTGTTGAAAATTGAACTAAAATCAATGAACAGCAGTCTCACATAGTCCCCCTTCCTTCTGTCCAGATGGGTGAGGGTGGTGTGCAGTACCTGGGAGACAGCATCATCTGTGGATCTGTTCAGTCTGTATGCAAACTGAAGTGGATCCAGAGACTCAGGGAGCAAGGAGCAGATTTGCATCTTGATGAGTCTCTCAAAGCACTTCATCACTTCTGAGGTGAGTGCTACTGGGCTATAGTCATTAAGGAAAGCTGGAGAGGCATTCTTTGGTACAATAATGGCTTTTCTCAGGCATGTGGGCACCACAGACTGACTCAGGGAGAGGTTGAAGATGGTGGTAAATACTGGAGCTAACAGGTTGGCTCAGGACTTCAGCACTCTGCCAGAAATACCATCTGGCCTGGCAGCCTTCCTGGCGTTTACCCTTTTTCAGTGTTCTCCTCACGTCGTGCTCTGACACAGTGAGTGGGTGTGAGTGTGCTGCTCCGACTTCGGAGATCCTGCTGGCTACATCAATTGGCATGCTAACGTTAGCGGTGCTAGTGTTAGCCTTGAATCACGCATAAAAGTCATTAAGTTCAACAACCAGAGCGGCGTCTGCAATTCCCGAGACATGGGCTCTTTTCCTGTAGTCAGTAATTGTCTGCAGTCCTTGCCACAAGCTCCTTGAATCACGCTGCTGGAACTGTGATTCCAATTTGTCCCTGTACCTCCGCTTAGCGTCTTTCACTGCTCGTCTCAGTCTGTAAGATGCCGCTTTGTATTCCTCCGTCCTGCCGGTGAGAAGTGACAAGTTGTATGAAGCGGTCCGTTCGTTCACAGCGGTGTGGATGGATTTATCCACCCATGGCTTCTGGTTTGGGAAAAACCGGACAGACACCATAGGAACGGCATCGCCTACCAGCGTTGCTATGAAGTCCGTCACAACTTCCGTAAACTCGTCTACGTCACTCGAGCTGGATTGGAACATGCCCCAGTCGACGTCATCCAGAGCGCCTCGCAGCGTAGCCTCTGATTGGTCGTTCCAGCGCCTAACCTGCCTAGTCACCACCTTTTAACATACAACTTTGCCTTACCTTGGCAAATGGTAAATGGCAGAATGGTCTGATTTACCCAGTGGCGGCAGGGAAGTCGCCTTGTAGCCCTCTTTGAATGGTGTGTAGCAATGATCCAGTGTATTGTTGCCCCTGGTGGAGCAAGTGACATGTTGGAAAAAGTTTCTTAAGGTTTGCCTTGTTAAAATCCCCAGCCACGATGAGGACAGCGTTCGGATGTTTGTTTTGGTGCCGGCACAGTACGTCATGCAGGTCGGATAAAGCTGTGTCCGTGTCCGCTTGTGGTGGAATGTAAACAGATGTAGCGATGACCGAAGTGAATTCCCGGGGGAGGTAAACTGGACGGCACAGGATGGTTAGGTGCTCCAGATGTGGCGAGCAGGAGTGGGAGAGAGTTTTAATGTTCTGTGGGTTACACCAGCTGTTGTTGGTCAAAACAAACCCCTCCACCCTTTGACTTGCCAGATTCCTCCGTCCTGTCCTTGCGAAACACAGAGAACGAGTCCGATGGCATGATGGCTTGATCCGGCACCACAGGAGTGAGCCATGTTTCCGTCAGGCAGATGATGTTACTGTCCCTCATGTCCCGTTGGTATTTTACCCGACCCCTCAGATCATCCATCTTGTTATCCAGGGACTGCACGTTGGCAAGAAGGATGCTTGGCAGGGGTGGGCGGTGGGCCTGAGTTCTTAGCCTGTTTCGGACACCACCTCATCTTCTGCGGTGCTTTTTCCTCCTCCGGCCATTGTTCCCGTCCTGTGTTGTGTTACGCAGGAGTTCAACTGGCAACCACTGATCATCGTTGTAACAACTGGAAACTGTGTTTGCAACCAGTCTCTTTATGTACAAATGCGTATTTCGGTCATAAGTTATCTATGCTGAAAGAGCTGATGTAAAAAAGTTCACAAAAACAACATAAATAAAGAAAAAAACACAGCCTCAGCTGAGCAACCCGGACGGCGTCTGGACACGGCCGCGCCATCTTGATTAAGGACTGACCTGTGAACTCTCTGCACCTTTAAGGACTCACCTGTGAACACTCTGCACCTTTAAGGACTCACCTGTGAACACTCTGCACCTTTAAGGACTGACCTGTGAACTCTCTGCACCTTTAAGGACTCACCTGTGAGCTCTCTGCACCTTTAAGGTCTCACCTGTGAACAGGGTAGGGTCCGTTTCCACAGCAGACGGAGCGCACATATCAGACCATCAAGTCCTCGCTGCTGGTCACTTCAAGGCAATCGCTCCTAAATTTGTAACGACCTTAACGACCTGCGTTAATGACGTGTTCTCCTCATCTGTTTAGAGTCAGCTGACTGATGACATCACACTGTGACATCATCAGCGATGGATCAGATCACCTTCCATCATGACACCGTGCTGTCAGACGTTCACCTGCTGCTGCCCAACACACGCCACCTGATGACCCGCCTCAACACCGTCGGACAGCCAGGTGTGTGCGTGCGATTTATGAGCCTGAATTAGAACATGTTTTCTCTGTGCGTGTGTGTGTGTGTGATTTATATGAGCCTGAATGTGTCATTAATCCAAAGTACGACTTTGATAAAGATATTACAACATGTTTTCTGTGTGTTTCAGTGTTTGTGTCTAAATTTAAGATCCTGTCAGACGAGGAGAGAAGAGATGAAGGAGACAGAGGAGGAGTAGGAGACAGAGGAGGAGACAGAGAAAGAGACAGAGGAGAAGGAGGAGAAGGAGGGGACAGAGAAGGAGACAGAGGAGGAGGAGGAGGAGGAGGAGCAGTGGAGACTCTTCTGGATGAAGATGGAGATCTGGATGTCACTCATCGGTATGAAAAAAAACTGATCAGCTGATTTAGATTGAAACCAGCTCCACTGTGACCTCACACTGTTCACCCTCCTCTCCTCATGGGGGCGCTGCAGCCGCACACACACACACACACACACACACACACACAGCGTAATCGAATCGTTTGTCTTGGTGTTTATTAGATGTTTATTTATATTTATTTGATTTGACAGACGGAGGAGAGAGAGTTCAGAGACGACCAGAGAGCTCGTCTGTGCCGTCATCCTCAAACACTCTGACTCTGTGATCCCTGAAGAAGACGACGAGGACGAGTGTTTGAACGACTTCATAAAGATCGGTCTGAGCTCATCTTCTCTTATTGATCACTTCATGTTTGTTTGACTGTTAAAAACACGTTTCCTGTTTCTCCTCAGAGCACACAATGGCCACTCGTCTGGAGGACGTCGGAAAACAGGTCAGAGATAATAAATCATCATTATTACTGTGTGTTCCATCAAAACCATCAACACATTCAAACTGTACCACTATCCCAACACTTTCAAGACGTCGGGTTGCTCTACACTAACCCGTAAAAACCCTCCAAAGGGAGGCGACCAGGAGGATCCCGATGATCCACCTTACCTGGAGCAGCGGCTCTACTCTGAGCTCCTCCCCCTGAATGTCTAAGCTCCTCCCCCTGAATGTATAAGGGCGGGGTCACACTGGCCATCTGTACCATGCCGTACTCGAGCGCGATTGGCCCCCCGCTGGCCGGCACATCGGAGAACTCAGAGAACATGACGGTTACTTTGAGTCAGCTACAGACAGGCTGACCCTGAGCACGTCACGGAGCGCTCACACTGGTCAAACTAACTGGACTTTCTCTGACTCTCTCCTCAGGTGTGGGAGGAGCCTGGTCCAGGTAACAGTGTGTTAATGTATGTCTGACTTTCCTCAGGTGTGGGAGGAGCCTGGTCCAGGTAACAGTGTGTTAATGTATGTCTGACTTTCCTCAGGTGTGGGAGGAGCCTGGTCCAGGTAACAGTGTGTTAATGTATCTCTGACTCTCTTCTCAGGTGTGGGAGGAGCCTGGTCCAGGTAACAGTGTGTTAATGTATGTCTGACTTTCCTCAGGTGTGGGAGGAGCCTGGTCCAGGTAACAGTGTGTTAATGTATCTCTGACTCTCTTCTCAGGTGTGGGAGGAGCCTCGTCCAGGTGTGTGTTAATATGAACTGAGTTCCTGTGTTTCTCTCTCTCTCCTCAGGTGTGGAGGGGGGCGTTTCTCCTAGCTGACTTTATCCTCTCTGACCCGCTCCTCTTCACAGGAAGTACCGTCCTGGACCTGGGGGCAGGAACAGGATTAACAAGCATCGTCATGGCCACCACCGCCAAAACCGTCTACTGTACAGGTACGTATATATATCTATTCAAACAAGGTTTGAACTTTTCTTAAAACTCTTATTTGCTGATATTTGATTTTCTCATCATGTGATGCCCTGCTCACCTGGTCACACCCCGCAGCTCAGGGTGCAGTCTTTGGGATCTGGGTCATTTTGAAAGAGTTCATAGAAAGTTAAAGTGTAGGGCATTACCTCAGTCGGTACCCTCCGACAGTTCAGTGGGGCTCAGATTAGTACAGGGTCTGGCCCCCGAGAGGGACTGGCTTCTGGCTTTAGTTGTACCAGAGCCTGTGGTGAGGACAGGCAGCCTGGACACTATCTGCCGGGGTCGCTTGCTGATACCCATGATGCCCTGCGGTTTTCAGTCCCAGCTGGAGAGCAGAAGCAACAACCAATGTGGTTCTGCATTCATGAATACGTTCTGGATGAAGACAGCCCGAGGCTTATGATGTGCAGAACTGGACCTTCAGTCCTGTCCTGAGATTTAATCCTCAGTGCACTGCAGCATCCTTTTTTGAGCCACTTGGGCATGTAGTCTCAGAATGGCTGTCCTTAAAAGTTGCATTCTACTAGCCGTCACTTCTGCCAAAGGGTTAGTTGCGGGGTCGCCAGAGGGGTCAAACTTAGTCTTTTGGCCCGATCTAACAGTCCTGCCTACGGTCTTGTCTGAGTTCCCCCTCTCCCAGGTGGTAGAGCTACGGTCGTTGTTTCCTTGTGGTCCAGCAGCACCAGTTTGTCTTGTACCCAGCTTGGGCCTTGACCGAGTAAACCTGGTCTTCAGAGTGTCTGATTAGCTCTGGACCCTCGATAAAGTCTTGTCTGCTCACAGGGTTGTTGATGCTATCCAGCATGTTTCAAAGTGTGTGCTCTTCGGTGTGCCTTGCCCATCAGGGGGGACATTCAGGGATCTCATGGACGTTGTGGTAAGGAGCTTCACTTGCTGCCTATGTGCAGCTGCCACATGGTCATCCAAGTCTACGCTTTCTGAGCTCTACAATCTTGAGCGGCCTCCCCCTCTTAGGGGAGTAGTGCTGGGTGTACTTTGGTAGACTAGGAGGCTCCCTTGGTCAGTCTGGTGAATGCGGGTAGCCTCAAGTGGCCTTTCTGTTCAGGGGTGTGCTGGGTCCTTTGGTCTAGTTCTTGGATAGGTCTTGCCCCTTGCAGATCGACTTACCCAGCCACTTGGTTTTTATGGCCTTTCCCTGGTTGGCATGGCAACTGTGCACATTGGTGTTTTGGATTGTGGACTGCACAGTGTCCTCGCGGGGTGTCTTAGAGACTTACCCCGTACATGTAACAGGGTGGAGAGAGGGTTACATTGTAACCTTGGTTCTCTGAGTGAGGAGACTATCTCTCTGCCCTTTAAGCCGCTCGCTGACAGGTTCCCATGAAGCTATCAGTGTTTACACGCCAGCACAGGCTCTCTATAGATGAGCTGCGAGCAGGGATCATATCCTATGATGTAACAGGTTGCCACTCAGACAATGCTACACTGCTACAATGCTACACTGCTACAATTCTACAATGCTACAATTCTACAATGCTACAATGCTACACTGCTACAATACTACACTGCTACACTGCTACAATTCTACAATGATACAATGCTACACTGCTACAATGCTACAATTCTACAATGCTACACTGCTACACTGTTACAATTCTACAATGCTACAATTCTACAATGCTACACTGCTACAATACTACACTGCTACAATGCTACAATTCTACAATGCTACACTGCTACAATTCTACACTGCTACACTGTTACAATTCTACAATGCTACAATTCTACAATGCTACACTGCTACAATACTACACTGCTACAATGCTACACTGTTACAATTCTACAATGCTACAATTCTACAATGCTACAGTGCTACACTGCTACAATTCTACACTGCTACAATGATACAATGCTACACTGCTACAATGATACACTGCTACATTGATACAATGCTACAATTCTACACTGCTACAATGATACAATGATACACTGCTACAATGATACAATGATACACTGCTACACTGATACAATATTTGGTGTTAAATGAAGCACAGCAGAGACAGTTCACCTGTTCCAGGTAATAAAGTCAAAGTAGAAGCTGTGTGATATGAAAGGGTTTGATGTTTGATTGACAGATGTCGGAGACGACCTTCTGAGCATGTGTGAGAGAAACGTGACGATAAACAGACACCTGGTGGAGCCCACAGGTAAGGTTACTTAATATGATATAATAAAATAAATACAATAGAGAATAAAAGAAAACATCACATTATTTCTCTATTTCTACTTTATTCTGAAGGCGGCGAGGTGAGAGTGAGACGACTTGATTGGCTCCAAACAGACCTCTGTACAGGTAACACACACACCTCCTCTATCTCTGTCTCCCTCTCTCACTCCTCTCTCTCCCTTTCTTTCTCTCTCTCTCTCCTCTCTCCCTCTCTCTATCTCTCTCTCTAACATCCTCTCTTCCACTCTCTAACCTCCTCTCTCTCTATCTCTCTCTACCTCTCTCCTCCTTTCTTTCTCTCTCTCTCTCTATCTCTAACCTCCTCTCTCTCTCTCCATGTTGTAGACTGTGAGGAGGAGTTTAGCTGGACTGAGGAGGAGGTGTCTCATCTGTACGATGACACGTGCTTCATTATGGCTGCAGACGGTGAGTGAGAGAGAGAGAGTGACAGGTTACCTGCTGAAGGTGAGAGAGTGACAACAACAACGATACAGTATGGTCAAAAGTTTGTGTGTGTGTGTGTTTTCAGTGTGCTATGATGATGATCTGACAGACGGACTCTTCAGGACTCTCTACAGACTCTGCAGCACCTTCAACCACACCTGCACCATCTTCATCTCCATGGAGAAAAGGTGACAACAGATTTTACCTGTGTTCATGTCTCACCTGTGTTCATGTCTCACATGTGTTCATGTCTTACCCGAGTTCAGGTCTAACCTGTGTTCATGTCTCACCTGTGTTCAGGTTCAGTTCTCACCTGTTTTCATGTCTCACGCATCTTTCAAACGATGTAACGAGTTACACACACACCTGTGGTCGTGTGTTTAGGAACACACACCTGGTGCATGGCAGGGGGTCTAGGTCAGACTCACTGATCATGTTTCCTCTCAGACACAACATGGACGTCTCTCAGGTGTGACCTGCTCTACATCACCTGTTTACCTGTTTGGTATTAATCAGGTGTGTTTATTGATGTTTCCTCTCAGACTGAACTTCACCCTCAGACACATGGACGTATCATGTGAGGCGTATGATCACTTCAGACGGTGTCTCTCTGAACTGAACGACCTTCAGGACGGACGCTGCAGCTTCACTGTCACTCAACTTCAAACAGACTTCAACCAGTTTCTGATCTACGAACGCATCCAGCAGCTGGTAACCAAAACACGTCACACACACACACACACACACACACACACACACACACACACACACACACACACACACACACACACACACACACACACACACACACACACACTGTGATTCATGGTATATTAACCCTTTATTAATCAGATACTGATTGATGTGTCCAGGAGCTGTGGAAGGTGACGTCCTCTCCTCTACATCATCAGACCGGCTCTGAACCAGATCGGCCCCAAGCAGCGACCTCGTCTGTTAAAATATGAAGCTGATGCTGAAGTGTATAAAATCCTGCAGTTCCTCGAGTGTCCACTAGACTGTACGGGGGGGGTGGATGTTTTGATGACTCATCAGTTTTGATTTGATGAAGGATAAGAGTTATTCACAATAACGCGTGTAGCTGACCTGATTGACAGGTGGGCGCGGTGTAACGGTTTGTCAGGAGGTTTAAAACCCCCTCAGCTCCAGCTCTCAGCCTGTCGTTAGATTGACTGAAAGTCAGACTGAGACAGCATTTCCAGCATGGAGACCGCCATCGATGGGACTCCTGCGCCCCCTGCAGGAACAGACGGGGAGACTCAGGCTTCAAACTTTAATATTCACAGTCTATGACCGGCCCCCTTCCTGACCAGGAGCCACAGGTTGAACCTCATGTTGCCTGGAGGTTTGAATGAGTCAGATGTGTAGTGTTTGTGACGTGATTGATTTTATCAACGTTTATTTATTTATTTATTTGTTTATTTATTAGTTTGAACAGGAACATGTGGAAGAGGTTGAACTGCAGTTTGTTTTAGTGTTCAAAGTTTGAATAAAAGTTTAATCTTCATCATGTGTTTAAAATCTTTAAAGAACTATAATCTGAGGAAGAGGAGGGGAGGAGGAGAGGGAGAGAGAGGAGGAGGAGGAGGAAGATATATAATCATGATATAAAGAATCATGCTAACCTTGTTATAGCTGATTGAATTAGCATTTAAATACAACAACCTCACATTAGCTTTGAACAGTTAACACATTGACATGACCGTACCCATTAGCGCTAATTAGCATAATGCTAACAACATCGCGACTAGCTCGCTGAAGTGGCCTTAGCTCCGTGATGGCGGTGATTCAGCACAGAGTCAGATAAATAAGAAAATATTATTTCTCCTCTCACCAAGTTTATGGATCTCATGTAACAAAGTGTGAGCGAGCGCGGGAGTGAGAAGGTGTGGCCTGAGCGAAGGCTAGCTGATAGTCGATTGGTCGGACTAATAGAGTTCACCGATTGGCTAACATGCAAACTCATCAAATCACTCAAAGACAACAGAAAGTTAACCCTTAGTGACTTGGATAGGATTGTATTTGTTATGTTTCAATCTTTAGGCATAAAAATATTTCTAACCATCTTTCAATAACTTTATATCGTGAGTTACACCTCCACTACATATATACATGTATTCTTTTCAGAATAAAAGGAATGTTTTTCAAATTAAAGTGAGTAAAGTAAACCTTTATACCTAAAGAACCATGAAAGTGTTTTATCTTCTGTTCCAACTTTATAATAACAGATAATGTGAAGCATCTGCTCTTCGTTTCCAGATGTTTTATAAACCATCTCTTAAAGGTTATAAATCATTAAGTCATTAACTTTATTAAAGATAGATTATAATGAGTGCCTCAATAAACTGTTAACATAAGATAAATGATAGAAAACATTATTAACTATCATTTAATTGTTTGTTACATAACTATTAACGAAATGTTCATTAACTATCTATTAGACACAAGGGGTCTTGCATTTATAATCGCCATTACCTCTGCCATGAATGTGCTCAGTACTTCATGAGTGAGACGTGTTGGCCCTGTCTGAAGCAACATTGCATCCAGTATGCGTCTGGAAACTCTGATGAGCCGCTCCCAGGAGCCACCCATGTGAGAAGCATGAGGTGGATTAAACACCCAAGAGCATCCTTTGCCATGGAGGTAAGTCTTGACTGCAGAGTTATCTGTGTTTATGTCCAACTCCTTACAAGCTCCAACAAAGTTAGTCCCTCTGTCTGACTTGAGAAGTTTTGCTGGACCACGTACAGAGAAAAACCTCCTTAGGGCATTGATGAAACTGTCTGTGGACATAGTTTCAATCAGTTCAATATGAACTGCTCTGGTTGACAAGCATGTGAAGAGCACTGCCCCAGCGCTTGCTGTCAGCACTTCCTCCTCTGGTGTGACATGTCATGATAAACCATGGCCCAAAAACATCAAGACCAACAGTGGTGAATGGAGGTTCTGGAGTAAGCCTGTCAGTAGGCAGATCTGCCATCTTTTGGTCCTCGAGCCTCCCTCGGAGTTTGCGGCAGATAACACACTTGTGGATTACAGACACCAGACGTTTACTCCTCACTATCCAGTATCCAGCTGCTTGGATAGCTCCCTCTGTAATGTGTCTTCCTTGATGAGCTACTTGTTCATGAAAGTGTCTCACAAGTAGTGTGGAGATGTGATGAGTGTGTGGAATAATTAGTGGGTGCTTTTCTTCATTTGAAAGGTCAGCAGAAGAAAGAAGACCTCCAACACGAAGCACACCATCTTGATCCACAGCTGGATTTAGCTTCTTGAGTGTGTTTTGTTTGTCGCATGTCTATTTACCTTTAAGACTTTTCAGCTCTTCCTTAAAAGCTTGATGCTGGACAGAACAAATTATCACAGCTTTGGCCTGTAAAAGCTCACTTGTGCTGGACGACTCTGTGAAACATTTCCATCCTTTTCTTTCAGCATCGTTAAACACTCCTTTGTAAGATGCAGCAACATGAATGAGTTTGGCTATGATTTGATTAAGTGTTCTCCAGCTTGAGCATCTCTGAAAGTGTTGTGATCCCAAGTGGGACTCGGATGCCTTGGTAGCCAGAGTTGTGACTTCAGGACGAATCTCGTCATCAGTTTCAGGCTCAACAAGGGTGAAAAAAGCAGCTTCAGG
This sequence comes from Labrus bergylta, assembly GCF_963930695.1. NCBI lineage: Eukaryota > Metazoa > Chordata > Actinopteri > Labriformes > Labridae > Labrus > Labrus bergylta. The sequence goes on from NC_089210.1 coordinate 15,091,164, forward strand.
TGTCTCATCTGCCCTGTCATGATACAGGAAAGCTGGTCCTGTGAACCAGTTGCTGTTTTGAAGTTGAGCTGCTGGTATAGACCGTGTTGCATAGTCTGCAGGGTTCAGTTCTGTTGGTACATAGTACCACTGGTTGGGATGAGTGGATCTTCTCATCCGAGTGATTCGGTTGGAAACATACATGTAAAACCGTTTTGTGGTGTTGTGAATTTATCCAAGAACAATTTTACTGTCAGTGAAAAACTTCACAGTGTCAACCTCAATGTCTAGCTCGTCCCTGATCAGTACATAAAGTTCAACAGCTAGCACAGCTGCACAGAGTTCAAGATGTGGAACTGTGTGGGCAGGACGAGGGGCCAGTTTTGACTTCCCCATGACGAATCCAACATGGTATTGTCCCTCATTGTCTGCAGCTCTCAAATATGCCACAGGTCCTATGGCTACTGTCGAAGCATCTGAAAAGATGCAGAGTTCCTTTCTGAGTAGAAGACAGTGAAACTGGAATGTAACACCTCTGTAAAGGCAAGTCTTCAAGAGCCTCCAAAGAATCTTTCCATTTGTTCCATTCAATTTCCTTTTTTGGATGGAGAGGAGCATCCCATTCACTCTGTTCAGATGACAACTCTCGCACTAGTGACTTCCCTTGCATTGTTATGAGCGCAACAAAGCCCAAGGGGTCATACAAACTGTTGACTGTTGACAACACACCTCTTCTTGTGAAAGGTTTCTCTTTGCGGGACACAACGTAAGTAAACCTGTCTTTTTCTAAGTTCCAGGAGAGCCATAGACTCCTCTGAAGAGGAAGAGGATCCACTCCAAGGTCCAGGTCCTTTAGATCCTTTGCACGGTCTTCTGCCGGGAAGGCTTCCATTACCTGACTGTTGTTTGATGCCACTTTGTGCAGGCCCTAAGTTCAATTCAATTTGAATTCAATTTTATTTGTATAGCGTCAACTCATAACAAGTGTTATCTCAAGACACTTTACAAAAAGCAGGTAAAAGACCTTACTCTTTGTCTGTTAACATTACAAAAGAGCAAGTAAAAAGACCTTACTTATTGTTATGTTACAAAAAGCAGGTAAAAGACCTTACTTATTGCTATGTTGGATTCTGCCAACACCTCTCTTGTTCGTGTGAAGAGATCTATTGCCTCTTCAGGAGTTGCCACTGATGTAAGACCGTCATCTACATAAAACTGTCTTTGAACAAACTTTCTTGCATCAGAACCATGTTCCTGTTCATCATTTTGAGCTGCGCGTCTCATGCAGTAGATAGACACAGCAGGCGAAGGGCTGTTTCCAAATACGGGGACCTTCATCCTGTATTCAACCACATTCTTGGTGATGTCATTGTCCTCATACCAGAGATATTGCAGATAATCCCTGTGGTCTTCTCGTACAATAAAGCAATAGAACATTTGCTGCACATCTGCTATAAGGGCTACAGGTTCTTTCCGAAACCGCAAAAGGACCCCTAACAAGGTGTTGTTCAAGTCAGGTCCGCTAAGCAAGACATCACTGAGAGAAGTTCCATCACATTCAGGGCTTGAATCAAACACAATCCTTATTTCACCAAGCTTCTGAGGGTCGTAAACCCCAAATGTTGGCAGATACCAATGTTCTTTACCTTTGTCTAAAGGTGGAGCAGGCTCAGCTTGATCGTTGTCTAGCATCTTTTGCATGAACTTGACATAGTGATCTTTCATTTCTGGCTTTTTCTCCAGAGTTCTCCGTAGAGAACAGAGACGTTTAAAAGCTTGCTCTTTATTGCTCGGCAGGCGTCGTCTTGGAGAGCGAAATGGCAGAGGCGCCACCCAGCTGTTACCTTTATCCTGGTCGACTTCTGCATCCATAATGGCCAGAAAATCTTTATCATCTATGGAGAGTGCAAGAGTATCATCATTCTTGGACCTTTCAAAAACCGAACCTCCTAGGTTGTCAGTTGTCAAGCTGAGACTTGCTTTCACATCAGATGCAGGATGACCCTGTTTCATGACCCTGTTTCATTTCGCTGTAGTTTTCCTTAATGTAGATACTTTGAGGACATGGCTTGAAAAAGGATGTCCGACCGTTGTACAGTATGTTTGTTTTGTAAACATTGACCTCTGATGGTTTGTGAACTGTCCCCAAGCACACTTCTCCCGTTGATCTGCTCTCGAACCTTATACACCCGAAGAATGTGTCTAAATGTGTCTGTGTCCTAAGAGAAGGAGGATCGGAGCATCTTCGTCTACAGGTTGAATCTTGTTAGCAACTGACTGTAAGTGTGGCTGATGTTTTGCAGTCTCTGTTTCATCATGTTAGCTTCTTTTTCAGCGTATGCAAGTTGAGCCTTTGCAGCTTTTGCCTTGGCATAGGCTTTCGTAGCTGAAGAGACTGTTGATGATGAACGCTGAGAGGTTCTTGTTGTTGCTCTAGATAACTGTGACTTTGCATCAAATGTTTGATCGAGCTTTGGCTGATTTAATGTTTGTTGCTGTCCGCTAGCTTCATTTTGTAGCACAGTGGTGTTATCCTTACTGTAATTCCGTCCAGAGCGTAGACTCATGTTTGCTGAGTATTGTTTTCGAATGCTTAAGCCCGCTGTAGTATTGTCTTTTTACTGTACTGCCCTTTCTGCACGTTCCAATGTACAGGATTTGACAGCCAGATAACACTCAAACAAAAGTCCTCCAATAAAAACACAAGGCTTGTCTTTTCTTGATTTTACTTGAGTTCCTTTCTTTTTGTTTTGTTTTTGTAAAACTGCAATATTACAAAGGGAATAACAATATTTCAGTACAGATAACAAGTATACATTTACAAAGTATAAGCATTGCTATCTAAATTCAAGCAAGCACAGAAATGCATAAAAATGTTATTTCAACACAAAGCTACATGCTATCATAACCATGAGGAAAACAGTTAGATACTACATTTAGCATTAGCTAAGAGCACATGAAAGACAAAAACAACTAAAAGTTTCTGACTTGAATTTCGTGTTAATATCTCGACATTTTTATAATGAACTGAACATAAAACTTACAGACAAATGGTCTCCAAGGCAGAAGCGTAGCAGCAACATGCATCCTCTGTCTCTCTCTGTCCTTCTGACTGCTTCACTGCAGCATGTGACTTAATGAACTAACTACCTACAATGACCAATAGATGGCAGTATAAACCATGAACTAATGTAAAAATGAAATGTTTTTAATCTTTTAAATATAACTTTTTATGACCACTTTTATTGACTAACATTTTTAACTTAATTCAAATTACTGACTTCAAAATAAAGGCAGCACATAACCCTTTATTGGTCTGCTCAGTTTTATTTCTCAGAGGAGATTATTCCAACAAACATCAATAAAGTTATATTTTGGAGGCCTGTCCCTTTAAGGGGACCAGATCTAAAGAACATGAAAAGAACAACTGATAATCCATTTCTAAAAAAGACTGTTGTCATATGGTATAGAGCGCACCAGCACATCAAAGATACCCCCGCCATCTCTCGTTTCCCCCCGATCTGGGGTAATATATATTTCAGGGAGAGCAGATGGAGGTCTCAGAATATGGGCAAACAAAGGAGTGCAAAAAATAGAGGACCTTTATAAAAATGTGTCAGACATACTGCTTCTTTAAATTAAATTATATTATACTTATATTATATATTATATTACACACACACAAACACACACAGTGTGTCAGACATACTGCTTCTTTAAATTACATTATATTATACTTATATTATATATTATATTACACACACACAAACACACACAGTGTGTCAGACATACTGATTCTTTAAATTACATTATATTATATATTATATTATCATTTTATTATACATGATGTTATTATAAAGTGTTACCAAAACGTTGAGCATAAAGTCTCCCTCCTCACACACACACACACACAGTCACACACAGACACAAACACACACACACAGTCACACAAAGACACAAAGACACACACAGTCACACACAGTCCGGAGGTCTGTCCCTTAAAGAGGAACGGAGGCCTGTCCCTTTAAGAGGACCTGAGGCCTGTCCCTTTAAGAGAAACGGAGGCCTGTCCCTTTAAGAGAAACGGAGGCCTGTCCCTTTAAGGGGACCGGAGATCTCAAAACATTAAAATATTCAAATCAATGCAAATAATGTGTGCGTGTTGTTTCATTCTCACATTTACATCTGACCTTCCTGTAACTTTACAGAAACACACACAGTCACACACACACACACACACACACACACACACACACACACACACACACACACACACACACACACAGACAGAGTGAGTGAGACTAAAGACACAGGTGAGACTAAAGAGACACAGGTGAGACTAAAGAGACAGGTGAAGGGGCAGGAAGAAACACTAAACACGACAAAGAGGGAAATAAACTACAAGATAAAATAGGAAACACTGAACTCATGATGATCATCAGAAACATAAACAGGAAGCCGAAGAAATAAACGACAAAATAAAACTAAACAATGAAATCAACTCAAGAACTGAATGGATGTTAAATCATCTCTGATATATTTAGATATTTATTATATGATAATAATAATAAATATATATTTATTTAAGATGACTAATGTTTTAGCTTCATATCGTTTGCACGTGAACACTGAGCTGGATATAAATAAAGGTTTGTTAAAAAAGAGAGAGAGAGAGAGAAAGAGAGAGAGAGAGAGAGGGAAAAACAGAGAGAATAAGCCCCGCCCCTCCCCCGCCTCAGTAAAACCAAGCCTGTGTGTGTGTGTGTATGTGAGTGTTTGTGTGTGTGCTGTCTCAGTCCCTATGTGTCTCTCAGCCTGTCTGATTTCCCTCTGAGCCGCGGGGATCGAACCAGCTGCAGACTCCGGTCCTCTGTCGGTAAGTGATCCTCTGACTGTCCGCTGACTCGCCGTGATTCACCGGCTGAGCTCCCTGAGGCTCCGCTACTCTCCGTGTGTGTGTATGTGTGTGTGTGTGTGTGTGTGTGAGTGTGAGTGTCTGCAGCTGGAGCGGGATGTTTATGCGACCAAAACGACCCCGAACATTACCTGCAATCAGCTGATCAGGTATCGGACCACCTGATCAATAACATGATTGATAAGCTGACAGGTTAGAGCTGCTCAGAACCGGTCCGAGCCGGAACCTTCAAAGAGCAGAAACACCGACCAAACATTGAGCTCGATCCTGCAGACTGTTATATACCAGGCTGCAGCGAGGTGTTACTAAACTCACCGATGGATCCATCTATGCTTGTAACGATTCATCAATCCATCGATCTGTTTTTAATCACTTCTAAAAGTGTTTATTTAAATGTTTAACTTCAAATCCTGCTGCAGACTGTTACATACCAGGCTGCAGTGAGGTGTTACTAAACTCACCGATGGATCCATCTATGCATGTAACGATTCATCAATCCATCAATCTGTTTTTAATCACTTCTAAAAGTGTTTATTTAAATGTTTAACTTCAAATCCTGCTGCAGACTGTTACATACCAGGCTGCAGCGAGGTGTTACTAAACTCACCGATGGATCCATCAGTTTTTAATGATTGAATGAAAGTATATGTTGGATCTTAAAAAGATGAAGTGTGACAGAGATCAGTAACATGACTGTTACTGAACTCAATAAAATATTATGTGATTATTTATAAATGATGAATTATCATTTATAATTAATTTAATATTGTATTGAAATAATCTGAATGTTTTTATTCTCCTAAAAAAATTGTTGTTTTTATAAGAAATGTATCTGACAGGAGGTAAAACACCAGTTAGTTCCAGTCTGCAAAGGGGGGGAGATGGGGGTGGGAGGGGAGAGAGAAAGGGGGGGTGGGAGGGGAGAGAGAGAGAGGGAGAAAGAGGGGGGTGGGAGGGGAGAGAGAAAGGGGGGGTGGGAGGGGAGAGAGAGAGAGAGAGTCACTTGAGTTCTCATTAACATCAAAGAGAACTTACTTAGCCCTCATCAACACACACACAGAAGAGAGTATTTTGTTTTATGAAGAACCAATGGGAGCAGCAGGAGGAGGACGTTTTTTTATCTGCATCCCAAACTTTATTTCATCACAACATTTGACAGGTTTGTGTTGTGGGGGGGGGGGGGCTTCAAAATAAAACCCTGGCCTTCAAAATAAAACACTCTGATAAGCAGTTAGTATGTTAACATGATGATAAAGACAGATACAGATGTGTTACTCTAACAGAAAGCTATGTGGCGCTGTACCCCTTTCAACACGTGGTTATAGAGCTACTTCCTGGATACCTCACAGCAACAACAAACTATCTGGCGGCATCAGATCAGGGGGGGAGAGTTCTCAGGTGACTCAGACAGGTGCTCAGTGATCTGTTTGTGTCAGTGCAGCTCAAACACTTTGTATTTCGGTCAACAATAAATATGTATTTGCTTCCCTTGTTGTATCCATGCTTCACAGTGAAACAAAGGATCCATAGAATGAAACATCTTTAATCATGTTTGTCGTCTGTGTTTCAGAGCGCTGTGACCATCCTTACACAACGTGTGCTCGTTTCATCTTTAGCCATCTTTTGATTAAACTTGTGACATCATACAGGTAAATATATGTAAAACCTGTTACTCTGTCTTTTCTAAACACAGTCACAGCTGACACAAAGGTAAACAACAACATGACTTCCTACTGTGCTCAGAATAACCATATTACACATTTATAACTATATTACACATTTATAACCTATTACACATTTATAACCATATTACACATTTATAACATATTTATAACTATATTACACATTTATAACATATTTATAACTATATTACACATTTATAACATATTTATAACTATATTACACATTTATAACCATATTACACATTTATAACATATTTATAACTATATTACACATTTATAACCATATTACACATTTATAACATATTTATAACTATATTACACATTTATAACTATATTACACATTTATAACCATATTACACATTTATAACTATATTACACATTTATAACATATTTATAACCATATTACACATTTATAACCATATTACACATTTATAACTATATTACACATTTATAACATATTTAGAACCATATTACACATTTATAACATATTTATAACTATATTACACATTTATAACATATCTATAACTATATTACACATTTATAACTATATTACACATTTAGAACCATATTACACATTTATAACTATATTACACATTTATAACCATATTACACATTTATAACTATATTACACATTTATAACATATTTAGAACCATATTACACATTTATAACCATATTTATAACCATATTACACATTTATAACCATATTTATAACCATATTACACATTTATAACCATATTACACATTTATAACTATATTACACATTTATAACATATTTAGAACCATATTACACATTTATAACCATATTTATAACCATATTACACATTTATAACCATATTTATAACCATATTACACATTTATAACCATATTACACATTTATAACTATTTTACACATTTATAACCATATTAAACATTTATAACCATATTACACGTTAATAACTGAGCGCCTCTGTGTTGGGTTTTCCCTGGTGAATGAGAGGGTCACCTCTCTGAGACTTCAGATTGATTGTTGGGTGTGCATATGCAGTTCAGATGGTTGAGGTTGGGGGCATGGAGTCCGAGTGGTCCATGTTCAAAGCCTCCATTGTGGAAGCGGCTGCTTGGAGTTGCAGTCAGAAGACCATCGGTGGGGTGCTGGTGGCGCAGTGGTTAGTGCGCGCGCCCAATGTACGGAGGCTGTACTCCTCAACGCAGGCGGCCCGGGTTAGAATCCAGCCTGTGGCTCCTTTCCCGCATGTCAATCCCCTCTCTCTCTCTCTTTGATTTCCACTTATATCCACTGTCCAATCTCTCCATTAAAGGCACAAAAGCCCAAAAATAAATCTTGAAAAAGAAAAAAAAAAAAGACCATCGTTGTGTCTGTCGTGGTGGCAACCTAAGAACCCACTGGTGAACACCAGTTGTGAAGGAAGCCGTCAGGCGGAAGAAGGAAGCTGTTGGGGTTTGGTTAGCCCAGGGGTCTCTGGAAGCAGCTGACAGGTATCAGGTGGCTCGGAGGGTTGTGGCTTCAGTTGTTGCGTAAAGCAAAAACCTGGGTGTGGGAGGATTCGGGAAGGCTATGGAGAAGGACTTTTGGATGGCTTCCAAAAAGGTAAACCATCTGATTGCTCAGTAACTGAAAGTAGGGCTAAGGTTAGCTATGGGCAGTGACCGTGTCTGGGCTGAGCTGGAGTAGAACCGCTACTCCTTTGCATTGAAAGGAGCCAGTTGAGGTGGTTCATGCCTCCTGGTCGCCTTCCTTTGAAGGTTTTCTGGACATGGAATCCCCCAGGAGGAAAACGCTGCTGGGGAGAGGGAAGTCTGGGAAGACTTACTGCGCCTGCTGCCTCCCAACCTCGGAAAAGCTGAAGAAGATGGATGGTGTAATTTATATTATAAATGTATATTTATAACCATAATACACATTGAACACCCCCATATATCTGAATGGAATGATCCTTGTGCTCAATAGTCAGCCTGAGACTCTGATGAACTAATGGTGGAGGATTCGCAGAGAGTTCTTTCTGTGTGAGAGTCGATCGAACTCTGCTGACCGTCCGTATCAGAGCAGGCTCGCAGGTCAATAACATAAAACACACAAGAGTTACACAACTCTTTTTATCAATGAGGTCAGAGGAGGGCAGGACAGCACGCTTTATTCTGACTGTTTACACCTCAGACACACCTGAACAAGGCTGCAGTTAAAGAGAGTCAGGTAAACACCTAAACAGGTTAAAGTCTGCAGGTAAACACCTGAACATGTTAGTCTACAGGTAAACACCCGAACATGTTAAAGTCTGCAGGTAAACACCTGAACATGTTAAAGTCTACAGGTAAACACCTGAACATGTTAAAGTCTACAGGTAAACACCTGAACATGTTAAAGTCTACAGGTAAACACCTGAACATGTTAAAGTCTACAGGTAAACACCTGAACATGTTAAAGTCTGCAGGTAAACACCTGAACATGTTAGTCTGCAGGTAAACACCTGAACATGTTAGTCTACAGGTAAACACCTGAACATGTTAGTCTGCAGGTAAACACCTGAACATGTTAGTCTACAGGTAAACACCTGAACATGTTAGTCTGCAGGTAAACACCTGAACATGGTAAAGTCTGCAGGTAAACACCTGAACATGTTAGTCTGCAGGTAAACACCTGAACATGTTTTATATATTATTGTGTTTATTTTCTGTTTGTGGTTAGAATCAGGCTGAAGGCTGAGTTCAGTGAGCTCAGACTTTAGAACATTCTTCTGTTTAAACCAGGCTACACACACACACACACACACAGCTTTGTCTCAGTACTTTGAGTTCCTTGTGTTGCCATGGTGACAGGATGGATGGAGATGTCAGCTGAATGTTAACTCAGTTCTGAGATCATTTTCTCAGAGTGAAAAAACTCACAGTTTGACAATGACCTTTGACCCCAGACAGGAACAGTTTGACAGTGACCTTTGACCCCAGACAGGAACAGTTTTGACAGTGTGACCTTTGACCTCTCCTGGACTTCCACACAACACTGAAGAGGCGTGTCATCCACGACAGCCCAACAAAGTCCAGAACCTCCAGCATGAGAGTGTCATCCAGACCTGACACCCTGTTCAGTGACCTCTCGGAGAGGCTTCCCCTGGGGCCTCTGACTCCTCCTAGTAGCCGCTTCCACAATGGAGGCTTTGAACATGGACCACTCCAATTGGACTCATGGAAATCCCTTTGCTGGTCTTTGTTTTTGGCCAATAACAAAGCACCACTTGGGTTCAGATAGGGTAGGCCGTTCCTCCCTGTCACCTCCATTCAGGTGTCTCCATCGTTGCCCACAAGATGTTTGAGGTCCCCCAGTAGTACTATAGCGTCCCCAGCAGAACCCCTTCCAGGACCCCACCTAGAAACTCCAAGAATACCACTGCCTACACCTGCTGCCCAGTTTACACCTGACCCCCATGCCTTAACTGCAGGTGGTGGGCCCACAGGATGGTGGCTCCATGTTTTTCTTAAAGAACTTGTTGAAACTGACCGGATCCCATGGAGGAAAGCCCGCCCACCAGACACTCGGCGTTGAGCTCCCCCCCAGGTCTGGCTCCAGAAAGGTGCCCCTGTCTCCCATTTCTGGGCGAGGTATCAGCGACTGACTGCTGTCTAAAGAGGTTTCTGAATCACAGCTGAGACCAGGGGCCACACCAATAAGAGTCCACTTCCTGTAACGTTTTATAATGAATCATCTTTAATGAACACTTCAGTCACCGTTGTGAGGGAATTGATGTTCACTGGGTCTGATCAAACAGATGTTATCTCAGCTACGTTTGATACTGTTACTCGTTGAAATCACACAGATGATATCGTTTCAGAACACGCCGTTTCTCAAAGTATCAAACGCTTCGACACCCCTTACTCCGTAAATCATTCTAGAACATCCAGATTCACCCAGTCCCTCCAGCTGACCTGCATCTCTTCAAGACCCCCTCCTTTCCCCCTCACAGAGACCCCCGCACACAAAGAAATCTCCCTCCTCCTCCCCCTCCTCCTCCCCCTCCTCCAGGCCATATGAAGATGCAGTCTTGTGTAACTCTCACTCTCTAGACCAGTTTCATCCAGTTAGAGCTGTTGCCAAGAAACCGACTGCATGCCTCTGTGTGAGAGCAGATATCTGGAGCGTTCCTGTTCCTGCTGCCTGACTTACATAAGAGCAGACAGCTCATTTATTCTTTCACAAAACCTGTCAACAACAACACACACACAAACATGCACACTACTAAACTCACAATCAGAGACACGCTGAGGGGCGGGACTATCTCTTACATTACAGCGTTCATATTCATTCATGTATAAAAACGATGCTTTAGTTTGTTGTCACAGCCTGGTTTACTTTATTCTCCTCTCACTCTCTGAGGACGATTAATAATGTCTGATCTTCTTTTTTTGTTTTCTATTGGAGCAGTCAGACTCTAAAAGATCGTTACAGTCTAACCCCTAACCCACTTCAGACTCTAAAAGATCTTTAGAGTCTAACCCCTAACCCACTTCAGACTCTAAAAGATCTTTAAATTCTCAGTATTCCTGTTCAGAGATCTTCTCCCTCGCAGGTGTGTCTTCATCCTGCGCTATCTCAAAGTCCAGCATTTGTTTTCTAAACATGTGACCACATATGGAAAAGAGGGAGGGGCTGTGAGGAGACGCTCCCCTCTCAGCTCACTCTGAAAGTTAGAGGACGTTTCAAAAACAGTGTAAATGTGTTTTTTGAATGTTTGTCCAGCACTCAGCTTATTAACTGTGCCCCCCTCTCTCTGTAGGTGAGACCCTGAGGGCAGCTGCTCTCTCTCTCTCTCTCTCTCTCTCTCTCTCTGACTCTGCATCATGGCGTCCGGTCTGATCCGCCGTCACTTGGCTCTCTCTCTGCACAGGAACGTGAGGCTCAGCGCTCCAGGTAAATGAAGCTTCTCTTCCTTTTGCTCTAATGACCTTTAATGACCTTGTGAGACGAGTTATAGAGACTCAGCCCTCCGGCCCATTCTCTCCTCACTCTCTCTCCACTTACACACAAAATGCTGCTCAGTCACTCTGGAACATACCAACATGTCAGACCTTTTAAAAACATTATGAGGGTCATCTTTGTTCCGACCTCCAGCAGGAGGTGAAGTCTCAAAGGCCGTCTCGCCTGTCAATCATCAATGAGCTTGGTCATGGTTACTACTTCACTTTCACACCTGAACACACCTGAACACAAAGATCAATAAAGATAACTGAAGTGTGGAGAAAAACATTAAATGAGAAGAGAAGTGGCCCTAAGATTGATCCCTGAGGGACACCATAAGTGAACAGAGACACCTTTGGGTCATAAATGATCAAACCAGTGGTTAAAAATATAAATATATAATATAAATAAAGAAATGTAAAAATGTAATTCACATTTAAAGCTGTTTTAGTGGAAAACAAACTTTAGCTCACCTGTGAGAAGAAGAGTCAGAGGTGTAGAAACTAACTAATCTACAGAGCAGTTTGTTTGAAACGTTATTACATTCAGCATGTGTGTGTGACTGCTCTGGTTCAATCTGTGGAGGTTATTACCTGTTTGAACTTCATGAGTTAATATTCAACCTTTATGAGCCCTGATCTATCTGATCTATCTGAACAGCAAACATGATCAATCCAGAGTTCAAGGCTGCACGACATGTCCAGTTCTCTGGTCTGCACGACCAGAGAACTGCAAACTTTGACACACAGATTATTATTATTTATGCCCGTGTGTGTGTGTGTGTGTGTGTGTGTGTGTGTGTGTGTGTGTGTGTGTGTGTGTGTGTGTGTGTGTGTGTGTGTGTGTGTGTGTGTGTGTGTGTGTGTGTGTGTGTGTGTGTGTGTGTGTGTGTGTGTGTGTGTGTGTGTGTGTGTGTGTGTGTGTGTGTGTGTGTGTGTGTGTGTGTGTGTGTGTGTGTGTGTGTGTGTGTGTGTGTGTGTGTGTGTGTGTGTGTGTGTGTGTGTAGCCTGCAGGTATGCCAGTAAAGCAGCTCCAAAGACTGATCAGGACTACGACTACAGTGGACCCTCCATGAAAACCACCGTACCTGGACCCAGAACACAGGTAAGACACACCCAAAAGTATTTTTATTTCTCTGTGGTTTGTAAATAAATCTGTCAGATGAAAGTTTTTATAAAACATTTATTGATATAACAGAGTGTGTATTTGTTGACAGTGTGTACCCTTCTGTGGCTCACTTCCTGTCCCACCAGCTGGAGCTTCAGTGCAAAGTCTGTTTGATCTCACTGCTCCCTGCTGGTGATCCAGATTGTTACAGCTCACATTTTATAACACCTGAAAAACAAGACAGTTTGTTGCTGTAATGTGCAGCATGAGGAACCAGTGTGTGTGTGTGTGTGTGTATCTTTTTATGAGAAACAGCAATAAGTTCATTTAAAAATGTTTTTGTTCCTGTTGATTAATAAAGTTAATTTCTCTTCACCTGCAGGAGCTGACCAAACAGCTGGGAGAAATCCAGGTGAGAGCCTGAGTGCGTGTGCGTGTGTGCGTGCATATGTTTGCGTGCGTGTGTGTGCGTGTGTGTGTGTGCGTGTGTGTGTAACAGATGGATCTGTAATTGTGTTAACTCAGTGAACTAGTTTAATAAACCCTGGAGCACAAATTGTTGCACAAACCAGAAGCACTGAACTGTGTGTGTGTGTGTGTGTGTGTGTGTGTGTGTCTGTGTGTGTGTGTCTGTGTGTGCAGCAGTGATGTCTTCATGCAGTCACTCTGACTTATTCTTTTAATGAAGCTGTTGTGTTAATCTGAACATGTATTCATAGTTATTATATAGGATGTTGTTGTTGTTGTGATGATGATGATAAATATCTAAAGTGTGTGCCATCAGAACGTGGGGGCCATAAACTTCTTCTGTAACTATGAGGAGAGTCGGGGGAACTACCTGGTGGACGTGGACGGAAACCGCATGCTGGACCTTTACACACAGATCTCCTCCATCCCCATTGGTCAGTTACACACACACACACACACGCACACACACACACAGCTCAGCCAGTCAAAACCTCCCTCTCACTTTCTATCACTTTATACTTTAAGTTCTACAAGATGGTGCTCATGTTTATGATTAGACATTTAAAATCAACAAGTTTAAATAACAGCTACCTGTCTGTCTGTTTGTCTGTCTGTCTGTCTGTCTGGCTGCCTGTCTGTCTGCCTGTCTGTCTGTCTTTCAGGTTATAATCACCCTGATCTGCTCAAACTGATGTCCAACCCCAACAACCTGGTAAATCACTTTTAACTGATTTAATGAGGTCAGAACTACAGGTGTAGTTCACAGCTCCACCTATAGTTCACAGCTACAGGTGTTGAGTAAATTAACCGTGTGTGTGTGTGTGTGTGTGTGTGTGTGTGTGTGTGTGTGTGTGTGTGTGTGTGTGTGTGTGTGTGTGTGTGTGTGTGTGTGTGTGTGTGTGTGTGTGTGTGTGTGTGTTTTTCAGAGCACGCTGGTGAACCGTCCCGCTCTTGGGATCCTGCCACCGGAGAACTTTGCAGATAAAATCACAGAGACTCTGCTCTCAGTCAGTAACACACACACAAGCACGCATGCACACACACACAGTTGTAACATTAAAAATAACGCTGATTGATGATGTTTTGTGTCTTTTTGTGGTAAGGTGGCGCCCAGCGGGATAACCCGTGTTCAGACGATGGCGTGCGGCTCGTGCGCCAATGAGAACGCCTACAAAGCCATGTTCATCTGGTACAGGGTGAGTTAACCTCACCTGGCTCACCTGGCTCACCTTACATTTTGTTAAACCAGGACAAAGTGTGATTGAGCGTCCTGACTGAGACGATGTTCAGACATAAAACGCATATATAAAGAAACATTCATCAACAACAAGGCGATCAGTCAGATAGCCCCGCCTCCAAACCAGCCACCCTAAAGTATCCTGCAGCTGATTCTAGAACACGGTTCAGTACGAGCTTCAGGGTCAAAAGGTGTAATGATCACTTCCAGAGGTTATGAGATGTTCATTAAAAGCATTCTGGACTCATCAGTGACTTTAAGTGAGTCCTTAACAATGGAGGAAGCTCCATCCCATTTTTATTTCCAGCCAGGGATTTAATTGTCTTCCAGAATGTCAGGGGATTGTTGATGTTTCTGAGAGGAAATGATCAGCTTTGTCTTTGCTAATTGTAACCGTGAGAGCATTGTGAGCCGGTCTGAATCCAGACCTGATCCCCCATGCTGTAATCTGGAGTGAACCATACATTATTTCAACCTTTAACTCTGGACTTTCTGAGGGGAGCATGCTTGTTAACATTGTTTTAAAACCATCATTTAAGAGTAACTAAACCCTAAAACCACTTTTTTCAACTATAAACCTCTGTATTTGAGTATTAAGTAGTGTTATGGATCAATCCAAGTCCCAATCTCGACATTTGAGTACAAAGTATTGAAATTTGAAATAGTGTGTTAGAAATGTGCATAGTGTCTGCCCTTCTGTTTGAAAAATTCTAACAGCTGTGTGGAGTACAGTGCTAAGTAGGAATAAATTACTACGTCACCAAACCTATTAAAGCCTCGTCACCCGACTCGGCGAACTGTGGAGAGTCAAGTGTATGTGTGTATTTGTGTGTGTGGGGCAAACATTGTATCATGTTGCGGCTGATAACGGCATGTAGGAGTGAGTGGGCGAGTTTACCCCGCCGCCCCCTTCCTTCTCGAAGTTGATACATTGACATTGTAAATGCATTTTTTTAAATTCCAGGGTAGAGCAGTACAACTGAAAATATGGGGTTTAGTTACCCTTTAAATAGTTTCCAAGCACATTCCACATGAAAAAAACCCTTGTTCATTAAAGTGTTTCATGTTTCATGCTTCATGATGGTGCGTGGCTTGGTTTTGGGGACTTTCGTATTTCTCACTGAGGCAATAACACAATGGTCACTGATGTCATTTTGAAAAACAGAAGCTGTTGTGTAGGGTTAGAGGAGGAGTGTTTGTTAGAATAAAATCTATTAGAGATGATTTTTCTGGATATTTAGGTTTGGGTGTAGTGGGGCTATCGACAATTTGAAAGAGGGTTAGTGAGTCACAATAAGCTTTAAAATCATCAGATACTGGTTTTAACCAGTTCCAGTTGAAACACCTGAAATCTCCCATAATGAAAATATCATTAAACTTCAGTTCCATTAAAAGCTGCTTCAGGGTTCAGAGATTTAGAGACAACAAACTGCTTCCTCTCTCACGTTTACATGAAACTTGCTTTTTATATAAACTGAAATAGCCCCTCCCCTTTTGGGTTGATCAGTCCTAAATATAATATAACCATGGATACTAATATTTAAAACAGATTTACTCAACCAAGTTTCATCTGTTGATATGTATCGTATGAGTGTCAGCTCTCACTGCGTAAGTTCAGATGGATGAGACCGAGACCGAGACCAGACCAGCTGGAGTGTTCTAACAGAGTCTAGACCTGGTTTGGGACGCCGGTCCCTGAAAGCAGCAGAACACTAAGACACTCTAAGTGAGGAGGTTTCTTTAAAGACAGTTTAAACACTGATAAGATGTACGGCTTCTCTGTCGTGTGATTGGCCGGTACACTGTGTGATGTCATGATTTGTTTTGTGGTGCAGAATAAAGAGCGAGGACCCAACGCGCCGTCTGAAGAAGAGCTCAGCAGCTGTATGATAAACCAGGTGACACACACGTTCACAATCATCACCATGAAAGATCTGTGTGATGAAACAGGAAGTGATGTCATGTCTCTGTGTTTCAGTCTCCAGGATGTCCTGAACTCAGTATTTTATCCTTCATGGGCGGATTCCATGGCCGGACGATGGGTGTGTATGACCACTGTCACATTTATTATTAATATTATGATCCATCATCCATTTGTTTTTTTAAATATTCAAAATCATGTAATCAAACAGTAAAGCTTTGTAGAAACCCTTTGAGAAAATGAAATCAAAGACTTTGCTTTCTTGGTTCTACTTGATTTGTTGTTTTTTCTCAGACCTGTAACGTGGTTCCTTTCTTTGTTTTCTGTGTTTCACTCGGGTCATTAAATGGTTAAACGGCCGTCCGCTTGTTTACAGAAACTTTTCATAGGTTGATTTTCATAGTTTAAAAAAAAGGGGAAATAGTCAAACCTGTAGAAAAAAAAACATACTTTGTACTGAACATTTTTCTATTTTAGGAATGTTTTTACATCCTTACTAACATGAAAAAGGAAAACAACAATTCTTCTTCGATTGACGTCGCAAAAAATCCTCTCGAGGGCCCCAAATAGGCTGCGGGTCGCACTGTGGACAACCCTGATCTAAACTGAAAGACATTAATCACTCAATCTTTATTTATCGTTTCAGGT
The DNA here is from genome assembly GCF_963930695.1 of Labrus bergylta. Classification (NCBI taxonomy): domain Eukaryota; kingdom Metazoa; phylum Chordata; class Actinopteri; order Labriformes; family Labridae; genus Labrus; species Labrus bergylta. The sequence goes on from NC_089210.1 coordinate 15,108,070, forward strand.
TGCCTATCAACAACACACTCTAAACCCATCCACAAACTGGACTTGCCGTCGTTTGATTGGCCGATTGCTCCGTTCCCGCACCTTCAGTATCCTCTGGAGGAGTTCACCCGCGAGAACGCTCAGGAGGAGGCGCGCTGCCTGGAGGAGGTGTGTGTGTGTGTGAGATGGTCAGGTGGAGGAGTTTCAGTATATTTATAATCTACAGGTGGAGGAGTTTCAGTATATTTATAATCTACAGGTGGAGAAGTCTCAGTATATTTATAATCTACAGGTGGAGAAGTCTCAGTATATTTATAATCTACAGGTGGAGGAGTTTCAGTATATTTATAATCTACAGGTGGAGAAGTCTCAGTATATTTATAATCTACAGGTGGAGAAGTCTCAGTATATTTATAATCTACAGGTGGAGGATCTGATCGTCAGGTGGAGGCAGAAGGGGAAGCCGGTGGCGGGGATCGTAATTGAGCCGATCCAGGCTGAAGGTGGAGATAACCACGCCTCCCCCGACTTCTTCAGGAACCTCCGCAACATCGCACGCAAGGTAACTGTCGTAACTATGGCAACAGATAATTTCCCTATCTGCAGTAATGAATGAAAACAGATTTCTGATTGTCCAATCACATTCCCTCTTCCAGCACGGCTGTGCGTTCCACGTGGACGAGGTTCAGACAGGGGGCGGGGCCACGGGAAAGTTCTGGGCTCATGAGCACTGGGGATTGGACGACCCGGCAGACATCGTGGCCTTCAGTAAGAAAATGCTGACCGGAGGATACTTCCACAAGGACGAACTGCAGGCTGACAAGGTGAGAGACAGACAGGTAGAGAGACAGACAGACAGACAGACAGATAGACAGACACACACACACACATACAGACACACAGACACACAGACACACAGACAGAAAGCCAGACAGACATACACACAGTCAGACAGAGAGACAGGTAGAGAGACAGACACACAGACACACAGACAGAAAGCCAGACAGACAGACACACAGTCAGACAGACAGACAGACAGACAGACAGACACACAGACAGGTAGAGAGACAGACAGAGACAGTCAGTCAGACAGACAGGTAGACATACAGACACACACATACAGGTAGAGAGACAGACAGGTAGAGAGACACACAGAGACACAGACAGCCAGACAGACAGATACACAGTCAGACAGAGAGACAGGTAGAGAGACAGACAGACAGGTAGAGAGACAGACAGACAGACACACAGTCAGACAGACAGACAGACAGGTAGACAGACACACAGTCAGTCAGACAGACAGACAGACAGACAGACAAACAGTCAGACAGACAGACACACAGACAGGTAGAGAGACAGACAGAGACAGTCAGTCAGACAGACAGGTAGAGAGACAGACAGACAGACAGACAGACAGACAGACAGACAGACAGGCAGAGAGACAGACAGACAGGTAGAGAGACAGACAGGTAGACATACAGACACACACACAGGTAGAGAGACAGACAGACACACAGACAGACAGACAGGTAGACATACAGACAGGTAGAGAGACAGACAGACAGACAGACAGACAGACACACACACACACACACACACAGACAGACAGACAGAGAGACAGACAGACAGACAGGTAGAGAGACAGACAGACAGACACACACACAGTCAGACAGACAGACAGACAGCAGACAGACACACAGGTAGAGAGACAGACAGACAGATGTTTACAGATGTTTGTTACCTGTGATCCCTTCTTCAGCCGTACCGTATCTTTAACACCTGGATGGGGGATCCTTCAAAGAACCTGATGCTGGCTGAAGTCCTGAACGTGATCCGCACAGAGAACCTTTTGGAGGAGGTGTGCCGCTCAGGGAAGGCTCTGCTGAACGGCCTGTATGAGCTGCAGGTACGACAACCATATTAACATTAGCATCAGCATTATCGTTTACATCAGGGATAGCATTAGCATAAACATTTGAGTTAACATAAACATAGCACTACCACTAGAGGTACTCTCTGACAGTGTGTAAGTGTGTCATACTGTGTGTAGTTCACTGCAGGGTGTTCTGCTCTGTGTAATCTGACCTACATTTGTGTGTGTGTGTGTGTGTGTGTGTGTGTGTGTGTGGTGTGTGTGTGTGTGTGTGTGTGTGTGTGTGTGTGTGTGTGTGTGTGTGTGTGTGTGTGTGTGTGTGTGTGTGTGTGTGTGTGTGTGTGTGTGTGTGTGTGTGTGTGTGTGTGTGTGTGTGTGTGTGTGTGTGTGTGTGTGTGTGTGTGTGTGTGTGTGTGTGTGTGTGTGTGTGTGTGTGTGTGTGTGTGTGTGTGTGTCTGTGTGTGTGTGTGTGTCTGTGTGTGTATCTGTGTGTGTCTGGTTCTGTGTGTGTGTGTGTGTGTGGTTCTGTGTGTCCTCAGGCTCGGTACCCCGGCATGCTGAGCCGAGCTCGAGGACAGGGGACTTTCTGTGCCATCGATATCTGTGACGACGCCACACGCACGAGCCTGCTCAACAAGGCCAGAGACAAAGGTACCAAGGATCTGTTCATTCATGTCTGTGTGGAAGTTATTACCTGTGACTGACAGGTGTACAGTAACAGTAACATTACCTGTGATTGACAGGTGTACAGTGATAGTACCTGTGACTGACAGGTGTACAGTAACAGTACCTGTGATTGACAAGTGTACAGTAACAGTACCTGTGAATGACAGATGTACAGTAACAGTACCTGTGATTGACAGGTGTACAGTAACAGTACCTGTGAATGACAGGTGTACAGTAACAGTACCTGTGAATGACAGATGTACAGTAACAGTACCTGTGATTGACAGGTGTACAGTAACAGTACCTGTGAATGACAGGTGTACAGTAACAGTACCTGCGATTGACAGGTGTCCTCCTGGGTGGCTGTGGATCTCAGTCAATCCGTTTCCGTCCTGCGTTGGTCTTCAAAGAGTACCACGTCCACATGTTCCTCAACATCTTTAACGACGTGTTGGCTCAGCACAAATAAACCCAACTTGAAGACCTGATGGACCTGAAGAACCTGAGGGACCTGAAGGACTCAGACTTACCCTACCTGCTACTGATTGAATCCTGTCATGATGAACACAATCCTCACATTAATTTACACACCTGTCAGCTCTGTTTACAGGTCAACGACCAATTCATCTTCAAAACTGACCAATCATCCTCATCCTCTCATTAGCTCCATAAGATCATCCTGTACCCACAGAACCAATCAGAAAACAGATTACTCTGGGTCCTGTGCTCGATGAAAAGAATCAATGTATTGCTGGAAGCAGCCGGTTGATACAGGTGAGTCTGTTTGTCTGACAGGTAGCATTAACATTATATTAATGTAAATAAAGTGTTCTCATTAACCACACACACACACACACACACACACACACACACACACACACACACACACACACACACACACACACACACACACACACACACACACACACACACACACACACACACACACACACACACTCTGTCAGGGCGCATCAGGGCTGTCACCACAATATTCAACTTTGATTTGATACCTGTGGAAATAAAGGACATCGTTACCACAGCGACAACAATTAGAGTCCCAGACACACGTATTGGTTTATTTCTTCTTTTGAATTATTAAAAATTGCTCACTGTCTAAATTGTACAAAGATGTAAGCAACAGTTCAGACAGTGAGCAGGAGGAATCAGCAACATGACCCTCAGACACGCTGAACCCTGACAGACTGTGGCGCCCTCTGGTGGTCGTATTGAAGAAACCAGCCTGCATGTCATTAAAGCTCCTCGCTCTGCTTCTGACTGTTCTGTTGCTCTTCAGCTTGAAATGTTTTAGCCCAGAAATGTGAAACTTTGATGGACCATAAACAGTCTTAGATGATGTAGTGCCTGCATGACTTTTTATACGGCCTCCATCACATGTTGAAAACAGGCTGAACAGAGAGCTTCATATCAGCTGGTTCAATAATGTCCATATTCACTCTTCAGCTACGGAGGCCCCAAAGGACAAAAGACAAGAAGCACAAACATAAAGAAATTCACTTCATATCTCATACACACACACAGACATACACACACACACACACACACACACACAATGAACCTGTGCTTAGAGCTGCTAACGCTCTATAGATCCACTTTCTGTGATTATTCATCCGTCAGTTCGTTGACATCAGATTATCGTTTCTTTTTATTTATGAGCTGCCAAACGGAGACCTCGTGTTATGTGATGATAAACAACAACAGCAACAGCTCAGCGTTTATGAGGCTTCGTTAACGCTGTCTCACCTTTACTGTTGTACGTCAGCGCCCCCCGGTGGTGACTGTGTGATAACAGCGTTATACTCAGGCTCTGAAACACGTTCATGTTGAACATCCTTGTTTCTCTGAAACTCAGGAAGACATCGGGAGAGGCTGTGAGCTGAGCTGCTGCTAACGTTAGCTTAGCTTGTTTATGGGCACAATGTCAGACTAAACATCATATCAGATATATAAGATAATATTTCTGTTTTATTAACAGACTTTTGTTCTTTATTTAAACAAAAGGAGACAAACTGAGCGCTGTTCCCCATGGTAGCATGTTAGCTAACTGTAGCTAATTAGCTTAGCTTTAAGCACAGGTCCATCAAACACTTTACACCAAGTCTCATCAGCACATGTAGTAAACATGTTTATGGCTCTGACTCTGGCGCTCTGTGATTGGTTGAATGTTCCTGGCGCCTTTAGACGAGTGTAGCAGCTCATGAACATGAATCTGTTGTAAATATGAAAACATGTGTAGGGGTCTCTCTCTTAACCACTCTGATATTTACGCTTTGTTTGGTAGCAGTTCATGAAGGATGAGGACAACAGCGCCCGTTTGTCTGTTTGTCGTCACTCAGTATTACCTGATGTAGAGTTCCCATGATCCTCTCTGTTAACTACAGTAATTATTGCACTTGTGACATATAGATGATTATTGATGTAATTATTTTAATGGCTCTAACTGTTGTACTGTGATCAATAAATTAATCCAGTTTGACTAACTTAGAGACTGTTGGTTTGTCCTGATCAAAACGTTCCTCACAGGTAAACATATGACATACGATATGTCAGGTGAGACTCACAGGTAAGCATGTGACATACGATATGTCAGGTGAGACGCACAGGTAAGCATGTGACATACGATATGTCAGGTGAGACGCACAGGTAAGCATGTGACGTACGATATGTCAGGTGAGACGACGCACAGGTAAGCATGTGACATACGATATGTCAGGTGAGACGCACAGGTAAGCATGTGACATACGATATGTCAGGTGAGACTCACAGGTAAACATGTGACATACGATATGTCAGGTGAGACGCACAGGTAAACATGTTACATACGATATGTCAGGTGAGACGCACAGGTAAGCATGTGACATACGATATGTCAGGTGAGACGCACAGGTAAACATGTTACATACGATATGTCAGGTGAGACTCACAGGTAAACATGTGACATACGATATGTCAGGTGAGACGCACAGGTAAACATGTTACATACGATATGTCAGGTGAGACGCACAGGTAAGCATGTGACATACGATATGTCAGGTGAGAAGCACAGGTAAACATGTTACATACGATATGAGGACACACTGGATACAGATCACCAACAGTGATATAAATATAAACACACTTTGATTGATCTCTCATTGGAGGATTATTTGGAGGTGTTTACAGAATTAATAATAATAAATCAATAATAATAATAATAATAAATAAACAGTCTGATGAAAACAGTTTGAAGCTGATTGATGACACAGTCAGGTAATCCCTTCACGTGCGGCTGATCAACAGGTGGGATGAATGACCTGCAGGGGGCGCTCTTTGTTGCAGGGTGAAGTCTGAGTGTGCTGCTCAGAGCCCCACAGTGTCATGCAGAGGGGGATGAGAGGACAGAACCCCCCCCCCCCCCCCCCTCTCCTCAGCACTTAAATATATAAATTAATGTTTTTTGTTTTGTTTTATTTGATTATTTAGATTATAAATAATAAAAACAGTAAACTTCTTTTCTTCTAAAGTCTATTTTATGTTATTTCTGCACAAGTGGATTTTAATGTAAATGATTGTTTAAATCACTGAGGTCACGTGGAGGCCAACAGGCTGAGTCACATCAAGTGAAAGTTTGTGTTAAAAATCCACCTGAGGACACTCAATGTCTGCATGTTGTTTGTGTTAATGACATCATCCTCATACTTTAAGACAGTTATATAAATTATTATTAAAGTGAAGACAAAAAAAATGAGCCCATGTGTCACAGAGAACCCCACAGACTGTTAATTATTTATTATATTAATGATTATTCATGGTGATTCATTATTATACTGTTCAGTGTTCACACTCTCAGACCACACTCTGTAAATAATATATATTATTTACTGTAAACATTTTTTTTATAATTTACTGTAAATAATATTTATAATTTACTAGCAATAATATTTATAATTCACTGTAAATAATATTTTCAGTCTATGGTTCAGACCGGGAGACTTATTTTGTTGAATCAGAAAGTGTTGCATTTACGTGACAACGTGGCGGTTTGGAGCCAATCAAAGCGTCAGGATTTGACCACTTTTCATTGGTTACAGTCCGCCTCTGGTCGCTGGCGATTGGTTGCGTGAAGCAGAAGTCCCGCCCTCGTGATGTTGATATTTAAAGGTACAGAGTGCCAACGCGGACTGATCAGTTCTCAGAGAGTCTGAAGAGTGATGGTGAGTTCAGCTTTTTATCTTTTAGAGAAGAAAAAGAGAAATGAAAGAACAAACAGAAAGAGTTTAATAAAAAGAGTTAGAGACAGTTGTATAATGTCAATTTATAACTTCAATAATACCGCTAATAGCGCTTACAAACACCGAGGACACACAGAGACTTCATCACTGTCTCTGAGCTCTTTATTGATTAATAATGACTTTAATAACTCTCTGAGCTCTTTATCGATTAATAATGACTTTAATCATGTTCATATATTTAATATAAAGTCTTAGACACAGTGTAATGTCATCTTATACCGTGTGTACAGTTCTGTTAGTGAGGAGACAGAGTTCATGTTCAGTGATGGAGGAGAGACTCATCATCACTCTCTGAGCTCTTTATCGATTAATAATGACTTTAATCACTCTCTGAGCTCTTTATCGATTAATAATGCCTTGAATCCCTCTGATTATTAATGAGTGCCATGTTTGATGATGTCATATTTGCTGACTCTACCAAACACTCTATATTATATTTGAATATTATAGGATCAGATTATTCGATTTTCAAACCTGTTTGGATACCGGTGTTAGGTTTTAAATAGTGACTGTGTTATCTGGTGACTCTCAGCCCAATGAGTCTGTGGTTGTCGTGGTTACAGCAGATGATGAAGACTGAGCTCTTTATGACATCATGATAAAAACAGTAAAGAAAGAGGAAGTCGTCTTTATTAGTGTCCTTCACACATCTTTAAAATAACACATTCAGATTCTGAACGCCAGGTGTTGACATGGACACAGGTACCAACATGTACAGCTAATGCTAATGCTTTTATTGAGAGTGTTTGAATCAGTGTTTAAGGTTAAACACACCTGTCACTTTAAATTTGAGAGTTTAACCCTTTAAGTGTTTCTCTGTGTGTGTTTTCAACAGTCCACCATGAAGCTGCTCACATCGTTAGTGTCTCTCTGCGTCCTGGCTGCTGTAGCCTTCGCCGTACCTGCTCAGGAGAAACGCATCCATCACCACGCCGACCTGAGTGACCACGCCCATGATGACGCCCACGGCTTCCAGTACGACCACGAGGCGTTCCTTGGGAAGGAGGAGGCCAAAACCTTCGACCAATTGACCCCCGAGGAGAGCAAGGAGAAGCTGGCGTAGGTCTTCCTCACCTTCATCATTGCTTAGACAGAAACAATCAATCACAGATGTTTATATTGATCGGTTCAGTCTCAAAGTGTTTTACAGCTGAGTTGTCATTTATTAAAGGAGCAGTATGTAACTCTGCCCCCTAGTGTTTAAAATGGGTACTGCAGTCCAAATTCTAAACATCATAGAGAGCTGTCTCTCCCCCCACTGAATGTCCAGGTCTGAGTCTGTGCAGGATCCAGCTGGTTTGATTGAGTCTGGTGTTTAACCCTTTAATGTCCTCCCTCCCTGCAGGAAGATCGTGGATCGTATCGACATGGACAAAGACGGCTTCGTGAGTCACGGTGAGCTGCACTACTGGATCAAACACCGGCAGAGGAGGTACATCGAGGAAAACGTGAACAAACACTGGAACGACTACGACCAGAACCAGGACGGAAAGATCGCCTGGGAGGAGTACAAGAACACCACCTACGGATACTACATCGGTAACCTTTAAATCTCCTCTCGACCTGCTGCTCAACGCCAAGACACTGAACTCACCTGCATGATGACCCGCAATTAGCAAACAGGGTCAGGGTCTGATGTGAGTCAGGGTCTTGGTCAGGGTCTGGTGTGAGTCAGGGTCTGGGTCAGCGTCAGTGTCTGGTGTGAGTCAGGGTCTGGGTCAGGGTCTGGGTCTTATGTGAGTCAGGGTCTTGTCTGGGTCAGGGTCTGATGTGAGTCAGGGTCAGGGTCTGGGGTGAGTCTGGGTCAGGGTCTGGGTCTGGTGTGAGTCAGGGTCAGGGTCTGGGTCAGGGTCTGGTGTGAGTCAGGGTCTGGGTCCCGGTCAGGGTCGGGGTCTGATGTGAGTCAGGGTCTCGGACTGGGTCATGGTCCTGGTCTTGGTCAGGATCTCGGTCAGGGTCTCGGTCAGGGTCAGGGCCTGGGTCTGGGTCTGATGTGAGTCAGGGTCTCGGTCTGAGTCTGAGTCGGGGTCTGATGTGAGTCAGGGTCTCGGTCTTGGTCAGGGTCAGGGTCTTATGTGAGTCAGGGTCTCGGTCTGGGTCTTGGTCAGGGTCTCGGTCGGGGTCGGGGTCTGACCGTGTGCTATTTGTGTTAATTAAAAACAGGAAGTGACTCTGGAGTCAGGACTATTGTTGTTGTTGTTGCCATGGTAACAAAGAGGGATCATTATTGAAGTCCGGTCTGGACTCTCTTAGACCGAGGGTCACGATGAGAAGCGGGTGAAGATGAAACTTCAACTTTTGATTGCAGATGACGAGTTCCATGACATTGAAGACAAAGCCAGGTATAAGTCCATGCTGACCCGGGACGAGAGACGATTCAAGATGGCCGACAGAGACAGAGACGGCATCGCCACACGAGAGGAGTTCACCGCCTTCCTCCACCCGGAGGAGTTTGACTACATGAGAGATGTGGTGGTGCAGGTACACATTCAGGCTCCGCCCCTTTCCCCTCCAGGGACTGTCAGTGCATAGTTTGATCATATTTGATTACTCGGGTCTGATGATCCTCTGCTCCTCTCGAGTGAATCGTTTTCTTTTTCAGGAAACGGTCGATGACATCGATAAGGACGGAGACGGAAAAATCAACATACATGAATACATCGGTAAGAAACTCTGAGTGACTGACTCCGCCACTTTTCTCCTCCCCTGGAGGTCACCTGAAGTGTGTGTGTGTGTCCACAGGTGACATGTTCTCACCTGAGAGCGGGGAGACCGAGCCTGAGTGGGTCCACACGGAGAGGAAACAGTTTTCTGACTTCAGAGACTCAAATAAAGACGGTTACATGGACGCTGACGAGGTGGCTCAGTGGATCCTACCTGGAGAGGTGGACCACGCCGACAACGAGGCCAAACACCTTATCCACGAGACGGACACTAACAAGGTGTGTACACACACACACACACACACACACACACACACACACACACACACACACACACACACACACACACACACACACACACACACACACACACACACACACACACACACACACACACACACACACACACACACACACACACACACACACACACACACACACACACACACCCCTTTACCTGTTTGTTTACAATAATAAAAGTAATTCTGGATTAATTACAAACATTTTCCTCTCTGTCCCCTCCTCTTCTTCATCCTCCTCTTCTTCCTCCTGTCAATCATAATCAAACCCCTCCCCCTGACATGGTCCAACAGGACCAGAAGATAACGAAGAAGGAGATTCTAGAGAACTGGAACATGTTTGTGGGCAGCCAGGCCACCAACTACGGAGAAGATTTAACCAAGAGACACGACGAGCTCTGATCCACATGGTCTGCTTTATATAATGGGGAGGGAGGGGGGGGGGGGTTAAGAAGCAACAAAACACACAACACTGTGTGCTGCATCCTGACGTGAAGCTCCGCCCCTGCAGGAAACAGCGTGTTTTTAGAGAGTCCTGGTTCTGTGATCCTCTGCATGATGATCTGATCTCACATACCGTGTATGTGCTTACAGCTGATACTGGTCATGTGACACACACACACACACACACACACACACACACACACACACTCCGCACTGCGTCGTTTACATTTCTTTTTGATACGAGGGTTTTGGGGTACGTTGTGATCCAGACTGACGGTGCATTGACCTGCAGCTGAATCCAAATGTAGATTTGATAATAAAACGCCATCAGGAAACAAGAAGGGAGCTGTTTAAATAAAGGTCTGTTTTCCACCAGTCTGTGTGTGTGTACCCGGTTCAATCAGAGAGACAGGAAGTGTTCACACCTTTACCTGTGAACTTTGACCCTTTTAACAATTTGTTCCTGTCAGGACGGACGTCTGACTCTGAGCGAGCTGATTGAACATCTGGACTTCATCAAGATCAGCACCATCACTGACTACGGAGGCATGAAGGTCGAGGAACACGACGAGCTGTGATTCAGCCGGGGGGGGGGAGAGAGAGAGAGGTGAGAGAGAGGGAGGAGAGAGAGGGAGGAGGGGGGAGAGAGAGAGAGGGAGGAGAGAGAGGGAGGAGGGAGAGAGAGAGGGAGGAGGGAGGAGTAAGGAGTTTAAATGTGAGGAGTCCTCTGTGCAGGACGAAGTCGAGGAGAATCAGAGGAAACTTTGAATAAAATAAAAACAGTTTGATTCTTTATATTTGTTTTTAATGTCAAATATTTTAACACAACTCAGATCAATAACACCTGCTGATTGTTTACATCTGAACAGCTGACACCATCTGAAGTTTAAACACTGACCTCATCATCAACAAACATCAAAGTTTAAAGGTCAAATTCAAAAATATAAAATAAAAATGTTTAAAGAACAGAAAAGAGAATCCTGTGGACAGGTGAGTTGTTATAGGCTCCTCCTCCGGTCCGTCCAGGTGTGTCACACCATCATCACAGGACGAGCTTCTTTAGCCTTCAGGTCGACTCCAGACGCCGCGAAGCCTGTTCCTCCCTGAACGGCACACAGACACAAAATCAGTTCTGAAAACACGTCTGACAGACCTGAACCAGGACTTTACCTGACCCAGGTAACATAATAATAAGATGTTAAGGTGAATCACCCACCCTCTGCAGGAAGACGATGTCTCTGTCAGTCAGCTTGTCTCCGCTCACAGGATCCAACATGTCCTTCTTTATGAGCTTCAACACACACTCCTGGGTCACCACACAGCCCCTACACACACACAGTGTGTTAGTGATTATACAGTCTGACCATGTGAACACGAGGAGGACATGTCTTTACTCACGATGGTCTGAGGACGGCACAGGGGACGCTGTTACCCAGCACGTCTCTGGTGACTGCACACACATATCTGTCCTGAGTAGAGAACACACACACACAATCAACACCTGCTGTGATGTCATCACCAGGTGGCCGTGGTCTGAATTAGTTCCCTGGGACTGACCTGTCGGGTGAGCAGAGCGACTCGGTCCAGGCTCGAGTCCAGAGGAGTGAAACGGACTGTTATCAGCTCGTTCATCTTTAACGGTCGACCTGACATCGGACACAGCACCACTTTACTCTGGGGGGGTGGGGAGAGAGAGTGACAGCCAATCAGAGAGCTCCAGCTGAGGAGTCAGGGTCATTCTGTCTGCTGTGTTTAATGTGAGTCAACATTAAAGACAGACACTGAATAAACAACACTGATATCAAACACTGCTATATACAGAGACAGATAAACAACCTCTACCGCCCTCTGCAGGCAGAGGGGAGTATTACATCTGCTCTGCTGATAGACTTCAGACACAATAAACCCGGTTTGTACCCACACCACGTCATTAAACTTTGAAAGTAAAAATCTAAAGATATTGATACCTGTTTGTTACCATGACAACAGGAAGTTTTTCATTATCAAAAGTTGCAGACAATCTCCCGCACATTAAAATGCAGAAAGATTTGGACACGTTTTAAGGAGGGATTTGTGCAACAGACAACACGCGCTCCTGTAGACCTCTCTCACACCTGACAGTTTCTATTATCATTTAAATATCTCTGAAATTATGAGCATGTTGACGCCTTTAGAACAAAGACCCTTCTATTGAACACATCATTGAAGACTGGACACTCACTGGTTTCTTGATCAGGGTGGGTTTGGCCTCTGGAGTCAGAGAGGGGATCCAGAAACTGGGCAGACTGGAGGAGGACGAGGAGGTGGAGGCTGTGGAGGAGGAGCTGGGGGCTGATGAAGAAGAGGAGGAGGAGGCTGAGTCTGCCGGGGTTTTCTCCCCTGCTGAGGTCTGCCCTGCAGGAGGATGACAACTAAGATTTACAGACTGTCATTGAACACATCAAAGAGCTGAACACGATCTCTGAGACAAGACGTGCAGTGAGACAAAAGACGTGCAGTGAGACAGAAGACGTGCAGTGAGACAGAGGATGTGCAGTGAGACAGAGGACGTGCAGTGAGACAGTTGATGTGCAGTGAGACAGGCGATGTGCAGTGAGACAGTTGATGTGCAGTGTGACAATTGATGTGCAGTGAGACAATTGATGTGCAGTGAGACAATTGATGTGCAGTGAGACAGCGATGTGCAGTGAGACAGGCGATGTGCAGTGAGACAGAGGACGTGCAGTGAGACAGGCGATGTGCAGTGAGACAGAGGACGTGCAGTGAGACAGGCGATGTGCAGTGAGACAGGTGATGTGCAGTGAGACAGGTGATGTGCAGTGAGACAGAAGACATGCAGTGAGACAGGTGATGTGCAGTGAGACAGGTGATGTGCAGTGAGACAGGTGATGTGCAGTGAGACAGGTGAGTGTACCTGTGGTAAAGGGGTTGATGGGTTTGGACACGATGCTGTTCTCTCTGCTCTTGAATCTCTCCATCCTCTCTCTCTCCTCTGACTTTGACTCCAGCTGACTGCTGCTCCTCTGAGCTGCTTTCTGCTTCTCGTACGCCTGAAGAAGAAAGGGACCAAAGAAGAAGAACATGACCAAAGTAGAAGAAGAGGAAGAAGAGGACCAAAGAAGAAGAGGAAGAAGAGGACCAAAGAAGAAGAAGGGGAAGAAGAGGACCAAAGAAGAAGAGGAGGAAGAGGACCGAAGAAGAAGGATGTGTACAGGCTGACTGAATGATGTCACACAAACAACATGA
>NC_089210.1:15129028-15164028 GCF_963930695.1 Labrus bergylta
TAGTCAAAGTTTTGAAATTCTCAAAGTCACTGTTGAAATTTTCAATTTTTCATTTAGAATTCAAGTCCATCATTTAATCCAATCACTTCTTTTAACCAACCACAGAAAATGAATAAAATGTCTGAATGATTATGTCAGCTGTTCCCTGAGACCTGGAGGTAAAGAATGAATGACCTATATAACTACTGTTTGTGATTTAATCTGTCTTTATTTTGATGTGTTAGCTTCTATTAGGGATAATAAAAAAAAATCTGGTTTATGTTGAGCTTTGTGTTGCTCCTGTTTGTTTTATTCTGTGTTCACGTTCTGCTTTACAACCCTGTCTTATTATAAGTATCAACAACAACAACAACCTGTAAACTCGTGAACAGGAAGTGGTAACCGTATGGGAACGCTGTTGCGTACCATGGGCGCCCAAACGTCCTTTCTCCTCGCTCCTTTTGGGTTCTATTGATCTGTGTCCATCTGTCCATCTTCACGTTTTTTACATCTTTTCCAAATCCACTGCAAACTTTCTGAAACGTCATCACGGTAAGCACGTCAACATCTGTAGGCTCCAGGCTCCGCCCCCGGCTCCCTGCGCACACACACACATACACACACAAAGAGAGAGAGACGGGACGGAGACACACACAGACACGGACAGCTGAGTGAATCTGTCCGAACAGAAAGCAAAGGTGAGTTCTGATCAAAGCTTGTGAGAGAGAGAGAGAGAGAGAGAGAGAGAGAGAGAGACAGAAACAGAGAGAGCGACATAGACAAAGACAGAAACACAGAGAGAGAGAGAGAGAGAGAGAGAGAGAGACAGAAACAGAGAGAGAGAGAGAGAGAGACAGAGAGAGACAGAAACACAGAGAAAGAGAGAGAGAGAGAGACAGAAACAGACAGACAGACAGAAACAGAGAGAGAGAGAGAGAGAGAGAGAGAGAGGGAGAGACAGAGACAGAAACAGAGAGAGAGAGAGACAGAGAGACAGAGAGACAGAGAGAGACAGAAAGACAGAGAAAGAGAGACAGAGAGAGACAAAGACAGAGAGAGACAAAGACAGAAACAGACAGAGAGAGACAGAGAGAGAGAGAGAGAGAGAGAGAGAGACACAGAGAGAGACAGAAAGACAGAGAGAGAAACAGAGAGAGAGAGAGACAGAGACAGAGACACAGAGAGAGAGAGAGTTCTTCATGTTTACATGATGTGAAAGTATTTTCTCTGTGGGGGGGTTTAAAGTTTCTCTCTCTTTAATCATTTATTAGACTTAGTCACAGTTTGTAAAAAACAAACACAACTTGTTTCCGGTCGTCTTTTTTTTCATTCTGTTTATGATCAGATTATTTCCCGGTAACTTTCAGAGGAATGCTTCCCGTCCTGTCCGGTCGGTGAAACTCCTCCTCTTTCTTCTTCTCTCACCTTTTCCTGTAGCTGAAACACTCAGTGTTGCATTTACTGACATCTACTGGACTCAGTAAACTTCACATTTGATGTCGTCAGAGTTGGATTGTCATAAGACCAGAAAAAAACTTCGAATAGATTCTAAATCGTGACAACAGAAGTCCTCCACGCCACATGTTGGGTCATTTACTGTTTTTAATTGTTCACAATCTCGTGCACAAAGTTTAAACTTTACAAAAACATTTCAGGAACGTGAAAGAGTGGTTTGTCTGGATTCCTTCGTCTCGGTCAAACCTGTCTGATGAAGTTATCTAACACATGTCTGATCTATGATACCTTCATTACTCTTCACAGGGAACACGTGAACAAACAGCGTTAGCTTCATTTACCTGTTTCATGAAACATTTCTAAGAATGAAAACAGAAAGTTTCTCTTTGTGTCAGATGTCGTGTACAGAGCGCCTCCCCTCTGTCTCCTCCGTCTCCTCCATCTCTCTGATGGAGATTAAAGCTGACACTCAGCTGGTCCTCAAAGCCTTCCTCCATCGGACCCTCGCCCTCCCACTGGTGGAGCGGCCAGGCAGAGTGGGAGGAGCCTACGTAGACCACAACAAGTACAGGTAACACACCTCAACAATCTGAGATATCAACCTGATGAGAATAAGTATTCATCATCATTTCATCTTTTATTTGATTAAATACAGGCAAGCAACATCCACATAACAGTATACAATTTGACCAACAACAACAACAAACAAACAAACAAACAGAATCAATCTGACAGTTGGGCAGAAAACAACAGAATAGACTAAGTTACCTGTCCTGTAGTTCACCACACTGTTACCTGTCTTGTAGTTCACCACTGCTACCTGTCCTGTAGTTCACCACACTGTTACCTGTCCTGTAGTCTACCACACTGTATCTGTCCTGTAGTTCTCCTTACTTTAACTTCCTTTATGTCAGGTTCAAAGCTCAGCCTCACTCGAAGGACAGCTGTGACTCACAGGCCGAGGACGTCAGCTCAGACGAGAAGAAACCTGGATTTAAAGATTTGATCAAGCAGGTTCCTCGTAGAAATACATCCCGTAGATCTGCTAAAGACTCTAAAGGATCTCTGGACAGAGAGAACAGGACCAAACCAGGACATAGCAGGGACCAATTAAAGGTGGGGAGGATTGTTATTAAAGACATGTTGAAGTGTTTGTTCAACAGCGACCCTGATGTTCTGTCCCTCCCCTCCGATGCACGACGAGGAGATTAAAGGAGGTGACACCTGTGTGTGATGAACCTCTCTCTGTCCTCAGGTGTCCCCCTCCTCTTCATCAGATGGAGACGACGGGGAGAAGAGGCCGAAGAAGAAGCTGAACCCGAAGAGGATCAGAGAGAGGCTGTCCAAGATCTTCAGATTGAGAAACAAAGACCGAGAAAGAGACAAAGATGAAGACAGAGACGGAGACAGAGACATAAACAAAGACGGAGGCAAAGTCCATCCTCAGAGGCCCAGCAGTCTGTCCATCAGAGGACCAGAACCTGCACCTTCCCTCATCTCCCCCAGTAAGAAAACTTTTATAAAACACACAGCAGGTCAAACTTAATCCTGATGTCTGCTTTTATCTGCACACCATCTCACCTGTTCACACCTGTTCTAACCTGTCCTCACCTGTTCTAACCTGTCCTCACCTGTTCTCTCCTGTCCTCTCCTGTCCTGACCTGTCCTCACATGTTCTAACCTGTCCTCTCCTGTCCTCACATGTTCTTACCTGTTCTCTCCTGATTAACTTTAATCCTCCGTCCTGTCACAGATCATCCTCCTGAGTTTTACGAAGAAGTGGCAGAAAAACTGGAACAGATCGCCCAGAAGTCCACCAGTATAAAAAAACAAAGTCCAGCCCCCCAGACTTCACCTGGTACACACACACACACACACACACACACACACACACACACACACACTGAAGAAAAAATTGTAAAGATCTTAAACTGTAGTGTCAAAAGAGAGAGAACACTTTCTAAATTGCACAAAACTGTCTGTCTGTCTGTCTCTCTGTCTGTCTGCCTGTCTGTAAGTGAGTGAGAAAGAGATCGTGGTCCAGAGGCTGGTCCAGGTTCTGTCTTTGGAGGGAGACTCTATCAACACTAAGGTGGGCGGAGCTTAAACACATCAGGTGCATTACCTGTTATTTGTCTTTACCTGTCTTAACCCTGCTGCTCCTTCAGATCGAGTCCGACCCCTTCCTGCGCTCCACCCTGACTCGTCTCTCTTATCCGTCCTTCGCCAAACTGCTCGACACCCTCAGCAGCACTCAGGTGTCTGAGGCCCCGCCCCCGCCCCCCACTGCAAGTCCCTCTGCAAGCCCCACGCTTAAACGGATGGCAGTGACCATGGAGGTTTCAAGGAGGATCGTCACGGCAACGGGAGCTCAGCGCATGCAGGGCTACGCTGAGTGCTACATGGAGACGTTTGCCCCCTGGGTGAAGAGTCAGGGAGGCTGGGTGAGAGACTTTCAACTTTTATTAAAGACTGGCCCCACCAGCTAACCGCCGGTGTTTGTCACCTTCCTGTCCAACAGGAAGTAGACTAACTCCACGTCCACGGGTAAAAGACAACAGAAGGTTCAGCCTTGTTTTAGAACGAGCTTTATCTACTTGGTGTTTCTCCTCACTCTGATTATATTTTCTCTTCTTTGCTGCTACGTCCACGTCCGTCATATTCACCGCTTTGAATCCACTCCTAAACTCACCTGCTGCGCTGTCATTGGCTGGAGGAAACACACCAGCTCCGCCCACAAACGTCCCGCGTCAACCAGAACAAATCAGAACAGTAAAATCCAGTCAGAGGACAGAGTCTCTGCAGACACAGTCACCACCACACATGTACGGAGGCCTACATTACACAAATGTTTTAGTAACACAGAAACATTCAGTGTGCACGAGTTCAAATAAGAAGATCTTTTCAAGTTTGGGACTTTTTGGTCATTTGTCTGAAAGGTGCTTTATAAATAAATTTTGATTGATTGTTACTAATGATCATGGAAATATCAGACTGTAACAAAGTATTCATTCATTTTGATAACTTTACAACTTGAATGAGAAGAGTAAAAACATTTAGTCTAAACCTCACTCAGCTGTGAGCAGATGTTCAAACTGATTTGATAATAGGAGCAGTATGTAACTCTGCCCCTAGTGTTTAAAATGGGTACTGCAGTCTAAATTCTAAACATTGTAGAGAGCTGTCTCTCCCCCCTCCTCTCGAGAGTCGATGCTCACTCAGGTCACCATGTGGTGGACTCTGAAGCTTCAGTGTTTATCCAGCTCTGCATGAGTCTGTAAACCTTTCTGCGTTCTAACCTCTCTCCATTTTTCAAAATCATCTCCAATATTGATCCTAGTTTGAGCACGTTTCTGCTCGTGGAGCTTATTAGAAACATGCAGAGGCTTTTTAGGTCGGGTACAATCACTTCTATCTGAACCACTTCTCTTGCCTGCTTCCATCACTACAACACCTGTTGACCTGATAACTGCTCTCATATCTGGCAAACCGACGGCCGTCCAAAACGACCGTGTGGGGGGGGGGTGTCTTAAAACCGCCTACCTTCTCTGGTCCAAACAAATCCAGAGCATTCAGGAACAGAATCTAAAGTTAGAAGGAGGACATACTGGCTGCTGCATTGTTGTCAGAGAAGCCAGCACTTCAACATAGCATGTTTCCTTAATGTCTGATCAGATAGTAAGATCCCTTTATCATTTCACTGATTGGACCTTTAAGGTTTAATATAAGACTTGTTTTCTGTTCTGTTCACTCACCCAGCTTTTCTTCCGTCTTCAGGAGAACATCGTTGAACAGATGGAGGATCCTGCAGAGTTTGACTGAACATCAGTCTGATCTCTGGATCATTTCTCAAAGAGAGAGATCTTTTCTCTGAGCGTCTCAAACATGGAGTCTCCTAAACATTACGCTCACTGGACGCTTCGCTCAGAGTTCATCATGCTCAGAGGTTTTAAAACTGCTGCAGTTACCGGGATCAGCCACTAGGAGGAGCTGCTGAGGAGAAAGAAGATGATCTCTGCACTGATTTCTTTTTTACATATGATTGATGTTTCTTTAAAGGTTCAGACGAACATCTCCATCAGCTGACACAAACTGTTTAAATTGTTTTTGTTGTTTATATCGTTTATGAAGGAAGACGATTTAATTTATTTATAGAGAAATGTTTTAATGTGGTATGAAGATGTAAAAAAGAAATGTTTCATATTTATAGTGAAGCAGCAGAAATGTAAACGTATTTTATTTACAGCACATGGAAACAGAAGTTGATATGTGTACATGCTGAATGTATTTACATCATGTTATTTATTAGAGAGATGTGATGAAGTCACAGAATAATAAAAACACCTCAAACATCTGGTAACAACAGCCTCTGTGACTCCCCCTACTGGCCCCACTCAGGATCACACACACACACAGGGTCAGAGAGTGGTCGATTGATTGGTTGATTGATTGATTGATTGATTGATTGATTGATTGACAGGCTGGTTGTGTGTGTACCTGTTCAGGGTCAGGTGAGGTCTCCATCAGTCTGTGTTTGAGCCTCAGCAGTGAGACTCTCTCAGGTTACCTTTAAACATTAACTTAACAGTTGAACTCTTAAACTACAGTCTGCTATAAGATCATCATAGAGTTGAATTAGTGATTAGAGATAATTCATAATTTCTATTTTACAGAGTTCATCATCCAGCTCTGATTCTTCAGCCTGATCATCTGTTCAATGTGAACTCTGATTCAGGTGTGAACCAGGTGTGGACAAGCGATGATGATGATGATCATCATCATCATCATCATCACAGGAGATCAGCTGTCTGCACTCAGTCCAGATGTTTCTCTGCACACAGAATCTGACAGTACATCAACATGGAGAAGACCAGAGCCAGGATCTACAGAGAGGAGGAGAGCGAGGGAGAGGGAGGGAGAGGGAGAGAGAGAGGGAGGGAGAGAGGGAGAGAAGAGATATAGAGAGAGGAGGAGGGAGGGGGGGAGACATGTTAGACAAATGGAACTCTCCATGAAGAAGAACTTGTCACCATGTTGGATCTAGAGTTGATGAAGTTCATCTTTGAAAATGTTTTGAATGTGTGTTTTTGTTTGATGCATTGCTCGTCATTGATTGGCCATAACAAACACCATGCTCCAGAATCGTGTACCCTGGTACCAGACCACCCGAGGCCAAAGATCAGTGTACCCTGGTACCAGACCACCCGAGGCCAAAGATCAGTGAACCCTGGTACCAGACCACCCGAGGCCAACATAAAGAGACATGCAGAGTCAGCGAGGACTTTAATGTTCCTCCAGATGAACAGGAAAAAAAGACCAGGTACATTAAAGACCAGGTACATTAAAGAACAGGTACATTAAAGACCAGGTACAGGTACATTAAAGACCAGCTACATTAAAGAACAGGTACATTAAAGACCATGTACAGCAAAGACCAGGTACATTAATTGAGTTTATTACCTGAACAACGCCGATACAGACTCCAAACACCAGAACTGATGGGATGTTATCCAACAACCACTGCCTCGCCTTCTGGTAACACGGCTGCAGACAGACAGACAGACACACAGACAGACAGACAGACAGTTAGACCCTCGCTGCAGACTCAGATATCATTTGTGATGTGAGATCATTAACACACCTCGCTCCATCCGTCCACACACTGATCCGTCCCCACCGAGCAGCAGGACCACGGCAGCGTCCCATTCAGGACGTCAAACCAGTCTGTCTTGTTGGTCACTCCACAGCATTTAAACTGGGACAGAGAGAGAGAGAGAACACACACCATCAGACTTTACAAAACAGCTGACTGTATGAACATCATGAGGATGACCTCTGACCTCACCATCTTCTGGACGTTGTCCCAGGACTTCTTCAGTCCTGGTTCTGTGTCATAAATCTTCATCCCTTCCTTCAGCTCGTTTTGGGCTTTAGAGTCCAGCTGACACCGAGACACACACACACACACACACACACACACACACACACAGAGAAGCTCGTCTGACAGGTGTTTTTAACAGTGATCATTACATCTCCTTCATATCATCTGTACACTTGATCCTTTCTTTATGTCTTTGGTCTGACACTCTACAGCCTGATCTAAGAACGGGACCACGCCTACCATACCTCCAATCAGCTGACAGGTTCCTGCGGGCTCACCTGGTCGTGGAACACGTGTATGACGAGCAGCAGAATGACCTCGGTGAGGACGAGCAGCAGCAGGATGACAAAGAACTGAAGAGGAGAAGAGAACAGTCACATCACATCACAAATATCCTCAGCTTCAATAAATCATGTTCAGGCCTCCTCTCACCATCACCAGCAGGCAGCGCTGTTCCTTCAGAGCTCCCAGACAGCCCAGGAAACCCGTTACCATGGTGATGCCCCCGGCGAGCAGCAGCAGGTTGGCAGCCGAGAGAGACGGGAAGGAGAGTGGAAGAGAGGAAAACTCTGCCTGAGTGAAGGAGAGCCACACACCGATACCAAACAGACCACATCCCCCCAGCTGATAAGGAAACACACACACACACACACACACACACACACACACACACACACACACACACACACACACACACAGGAATCATGAGGTGTTTTGTCAGACTGAGACTTTCTGATCTGAAAGTGAAACATGCAGACCAAACTAACACTGATCCCCCCCATCGCAGTGTCTCTGGCCCCGCCCCCTGCCTCTGGCCCCGCCCCTTGCACTTTCATCATTAAGAATCATTTTAAAAATCTAAACAAATAAGAGACAGTTTTTATTTTCAGTTAGAGTCAACAGATCTGTTTGAATACTGACCCAGAAGATGAGGTTGAAGACAAACATGAGATATTTGACGCAGCACAGACACCGCTGAGACACCGACATCCTGTGGATTAAGATAACTGTAATTCATCAGGAGCTATGTGAAATATATACAAACATGTGTGTGTCCTCTCCTCATGCTTACTGCTGACTTCACACAGGAAGTCAACTTGCTGAGTGGAAGGAAGTCCCTCCCTCCTCAGAGGACCTAAATATACTGCTGAAGAATTTCCCAGGATTCATAGCAGGAGCGCTTTGTGTGACTTATTTTCCATGTTCCATTTCCCTTGGAACTCGGAGCTGGGAATGACGTCACACCCGAGATAACTGCCGCCTCCAGGAGTACCTTTGTTTTGTCAGCTAACACCAGACGATAACAACACACTGAAAACACCTCCACAGAGACCATCGGTCTGATTGATTTAACAAACACACGACTGAGCTGCTAATAAACTCAACACTTACTGATTAAACATCCCTTTAGATGCAAATATAGCGGCCATGTTGGATCTGAACTCAGGCTACTTTTTTCACTCTGAGTTTCCGAGTCGTAATTACAACTTCAGGGAGCGTTCCAGTTGACACTTCCAACTGGGAACTCAGAATTTCCCATTTATGAGAACAACTGGAACGCACCAAAACACGAGAGAGTTTGAAATGTTTCAGTAAATCTGATGTCACAATGTTCTGATGTCACAGTGTTCTGATGTCACAATGTTCTGATGTCACAATGTTCTGATGTCACAGTGTTCTGATGTCACACATCTTTGTAGTTAAAGCTGTAGTTTATGATCTCTACAGTATTATAAATCTTTGTAGATAGAGCTGTAGTTTATGATCTCTACAGTATTATAGCTCTTCATAGATAAAGCTGTAGTTTATGATCTCTACAGTATTATAAATCTTTGTAGATAGAGCTGTGGTTTATGATCTCTACAGTATTGCAGATCTTTGTAGTTAAAGCTGTAGTTTATGATCTCTACAGTATTATAGATCATTGTAGATAAAGCTGTAGTTTATGATCTCTACAGTATTGTAGATCTTTGTAGATAGAGCTGTAGTTTATGATCTCTACAGTATTGCAGATCTTTGTAGTTAAAGCTGTAGTTTATGATCTCTACAGTATTATAGATCATTGTAGATAAAGCTGTAGTTTATGATCTCTACAGTATTATAGATCTTTGTAGATAAAGCTGTAGTTTATGATCTCTACAGTATTATACATCTTTGTAGATAGAGCTGTGGTTTATGATCTCTACAGTATTATAAATCTTTGTAGTTAAAGCTGTAGTTTATGATCTCTACAGTATTATAAATCTTTGTAGATAGAGCTGTAGTTTATGATCTCTACAGTATTATAAATCTTTGTAGATAGAGCTGTGGTTTATGATCTCTACAGTATTATAAATCTTTGTAGTTAAAGCTGTAGTTTATGATCTCTACAGTATTATAAATCTTTGTAGATAAAGCTGTAGTTTATGATCTCTACAGTATTATAAATCTTTGTAGATAGAGCTGTGGTTTATGATCTCTACAGTATCATTAATATTTGTAGTTAAAGCTGTAGTTTATGATCTCTACAGTATTGTAGATCTTTGTAGATAGAGCTGTAGTTTATGATCTCTACAGTATTGCAGATCTTTGTAGTTAAAGCTGTAGTTTATGATCTCTACAGTATTATAGATCATTGTAGATAAAGCTGTAGTTTATGATCTCTACAGTATTATAGATCTTTGTAGATAAAGCTGTAGTTTATGATCTCTACAGTATTATACATCTTTGTAGATAGAGCTGTGGTTTATGATCTCTACAGTATTATAAATCTTTGTAGTTAAAGCTGTAGTTTATGATCTCTACAGTATTATAAAGCTTTGTAGATAAAGCTGTAGTTTATGATCTCTACAGTATTATAAATCTTTGTAGATAGAGCTGTAGTTTATGATCTCTACAGTGTTATAGATCTTTGTAGTTAAAGCTGTAGTTTATGATCTCTACAGTGTTATAGATCTTTGTAGATAGAGCTGTAGTTTATGATCTCTACAGTGTTATAAATCTTTGTAGTTAAAGCTGTAGTTTATGAGCTCTACAGTGTTATTAATCTTTGTAGTTAAAGCTGTAGTTTATGATCTCTACAGTATTATAAATCTTTGTATATAGAGCTGTAGTTCATGATCCCTACAGTATTGTAAATCTTTGTAGATAGAGCTCTAGTTTATGATCCCTACAGTATTATAAATCTTTGTAGATAGAGCTGTAGTTTATGATCTCTACAGTATTATAAAGCTTTGTAGATAGAGCTGTAGCTCATGATCTCTACAGTGTCATAGATCTTTGTAGATAGAGCTGTAGTTTATGATCTCTACAGTTTTATAAATCTTTGTAGTTAAAGCTGTAGTTTATGATCTCTACAGTGTTATTAATCTTTGTAGTTAAAGCTGTAGTTTATGAGCTCTACGTATTATAGAGCTTTGTATATAGAGCTGTAGTTCATGATCTCTACAGTATTATAGATCTTTGTAGATAGAGCTGTAGTTTATAATCCCTACAGTATTATACATCTTTGTAGATAGAGCTGTAGTTTATGATCTCTACAGTATTATAAATCTTTGTTGTTAAAGCTCTAGTTTATGATCTCTACAGTGTTATTAATCTTTGTAGTTAAAGCTGTAGTTTATGATCTCTACAGTGTTATTAATCTTTGTAGATAGAGCTGTAGTTTATGATCTCTACAGTATTATAGATCTTTGTCATGAAAGTTGTAGTTTATGATCTCTACAGTATTATAAATCTTTGTCGTTAAAGCTCTAGTTTATGATCTCTACAGTGTTATTAATCTTTGTAGTTAAAGCTGTAGTTTATGATCTCTACAGTATTATAGATCTTTGTAGATAGAGCTGTAGTTCATGATCTCTACAGTATTATAAATCTTTGTCATTAAAGTTGTAGTTTATGATCTCTACAGTATTATAAATCTTTGTAGTTAAAGCTGTAGTTTATGATCTCTACAGTGTTATTAATCTTTGTAGATAGAGCTGTAGTTTATGATCCCTACAGTATTATAAATCTTTGTAGATAGAGCTGTAGTTCATGATCTCTACAGTATAATAAATCTTTGTCGTTAAAGTTGTAGTTTATGATCTCTACAGTATTATAGAGCTTTGTAGATAAAGCTGTAGTTTATGATCTCTACAGTGTTATTAATCTTTGTAGATAGAGCTGTAGTTTATGATCTCTACAGTATTATAGATCTTTGTCATGAAAGTTGTAGTTTATGATCTCTACAGTATTATAAATCTTTGTAGTTAAAGCTGTAGTTTATGATCACTACAGTGTTATTAATCTTTGTAGATAGAGCTATAGTTTATGATCTCTACAGCATTATAAATCTTTGTAGATAGAGCTGTAGTTTATGATCTCTACAGTATTATAGATCTTTGTCATGAAAGTTGTAGTTTATGATCTCTACAGTATTATAAATCTTTGTAGTTAAAGCTGTAGTTTATGATCTCTACAGTATCATACGTCTTTGTAGATAGAGCTGTAGTTTATGATCTCTACAGTATTATAGATCTTTGTCGTTAAAGTTGTAGTTTATGATCTCTACAGTATTGTAGATCTTTGTAGTTAAAGCTGTAGTTTATGATCTCTACAGTATTGTAAATCTTCGTAGTTAAAGCTGTAGTTTATGATCTCTACAGTATTATACGTCTTTGTAGTTAAAGCTGTAGTTTATGATCTCTACAGTATTGTAAATCTTCGTAGTTAAAGCTGTAGTTTATGATCTCTACAGTATTATAGATCTTTGTAGATAGAGCTGTAGTTTATGATCTCTACAGTATTGTAAATCTTTGTAGTTAAAGCTGTAGTTTATGATCTCTACAGTATTATACGTCTTTGTAGATAGAGCTGTAGTTTATGATCTCTACAGTATTGTAAATCTTTGTAGTTAAAGCTGTAGTTTATGATCTCTACAGTATTATACGTCTTTGTAGATAGAGCTGTAGTTTATGATCTCTACAGTATTATACGTCTTTGTAGATAGAGCTGTAGTTTATGATCTCTACAGTGTTATAAATCTTTGTAGTTAAAGCTGTAGTTTATGAGCTCTACAGTGTTATTAATCTTTGTAGTTAAAGCTGTAGTTTATGATCTCTACGTATTATAAATCTTTGTATATAGAGCTGTAGTTCATGATCCCTACAGTATTGTAAATCTTTGTAGATAGAGCTCTAGTTTATGATCTCTACAGTGTTATAGATCTTTGTAGATAGAGCTGTAGTTTATGATCTCTACAGTTTTATAAATCTTTGTAGTTAAAGCTGTAGTTTATGATCTCTACAGTGTTATTAATCTTTGTAGTTAAAGCTGTAGTTTATGAGCTCTACGTATTATAGAGCTTTGTATATAGAGCTGTAGTTCATGATCTCTACAGTATTATAGATCTTTGTAGATAGAGCTGTAGTTTATAATCCCTACAGTATTATACATCTTTGTAGATAGAGCTGTAGTTTATGATCTCTACAGTATTATAAATCTTTGTAGATAGAGCTGTAGTTCATGATCTCTACAGTATTATAAATCTTTGTAGATAGAGCTGTAGTATTATAAATATTTGTAGCTAAAGCTGTAGTTTATGATCTCTACAGTATTATTAATCTTTGTAGTTTAAAGTTTACCTTACGTCCTGGCGTCTCGTCTCAGTCTGTGTTTCTGGCTTCCTTCTCTCTTTTAAATCTTCACTCAGATTTTTCAGACCTTAGCCCTCCTTCAGAAAGTTTCCTGCATTCGCTCAGATCTTCCCTCCCGTTTTGTTTTTCTTCTTTTTTTTCTTCTGTTTTCTTCTTCTGTTTTCTTCTTCTTCTCTGAGTCCAAACTTTAAACTTTATGTTTCATGTAATTTTCCAAGCGGAGGTTTTGAGCCTGCACTCTGTGATCAATCCCACCCTCTCTCTCTCTCTCTCTCTCTCTCTCTCCTCAATGGTTTCCAGATGTCTCCTCTTTTGTTCCACTGCTCTGTTTCCTCTGTGTGACGTACACACACACACACACACACACACACACACACACACACACACACACACACTTCCCGTCCTGTCTTTGTGTTTGTGCTGACCTCGTCCCACTCAGGGACTTTCTGCTCCATACTCGACGATGTGATGAGGATATCAGACTCTGTTTTCTGAGGCTCCTTCAGCCAATCAGAGTCTGACTTTACTCCATAAACAGAGTCAGGTTAATGCAGGAGAACGTGTAAAATAAAGTAGATCACTTCCTGTTTTTTTTTGTTTGTTTCCTGCACAGGAGAGGCGGGAGAGATGCTGGCTGTTCGCTACTAGTTTGTTCTGATTGGTCCAGACATGTGAGATCTGAACCCGGATATTGTCCTGATTCTGTAAAAATCTTCAGTCTGCATCTGACCAGACTCCGTAACGTACTGTTTCTCACAATGCAAAGCGGCAGGTCAGAGGTCAAAATAACGGACAGCAGCATCCATCGTAACAGAGGAAATAATCACAATCAGAGCAGATTTCTTTATCACATTAGTCCTTTTAACAGTTTTATTTCATTATGTCAAATACAGAATTTCATGTACAGAAGAGCGACGGGGAGCAGAATGAAATCGCTGTACAGTATTTACAAAGAGAACACGAGAAACAGCTAACAGGTAAAAAGGACGTTAACACTGACATGAATCTCTCAGAGAGTGGACTGGATTCTTTTTTAAATCGTCTCTCTGCGTCTCATCTTCTTCAGAAGAACAAACAGAAAGAACACAGTTTAAATACATCTCACCTCCGTCTCGCCTGCACGCTGAGGCACAAACTATCACATAGTCTGACTTTAACCTCCTTCAGTCTGACTTTAACCTCCTTCAGTCTGACTTTAACCTCCTTCCGTCTGACTTTAACCTCCTTCACTTTAACCTCCTTCAGTCTGACTTTAACCTCCTTCACTTTAACCTCCTTCAGTCTGACTTTAACCTCCTTCAGTCTGACTTTAACCTCCTTCACTTTAACCGCCTTCAGTCTGACTTTAACCTCCTTCAGTCTGACTTTAACTTCCTTCAGTCTGACTTTAACCTCCTTCAGTCTGACTTTAACCTCCTTCACTTTAACCTCCTTCAGTCTGACTTTAACCTCCTTCACTTTAACCTCCTTCAGTCTGACTTTAACCTCCTTCACTTTAACCTCCTTCAGTCTGACTTTAACCTCCTTCACTTTAACCTCCTTCAGTCTGACTTTAACCTCCTTCAGTCTGACTTTAACCTCCTTCAGTCTGACTTTAACCTCCTTCAGTCTGACTTTAACCTCCTTCAGTCTGACTTTAACCTCCGTCTGTCCGTGAGAAGAAACATCGGCAGGCAGTCATTGAATGAACTCTGCTTTCAAATCTTCAGAAAACATCCGCTCGTCTTTACAAACGTATAAATTATACAAACCAGAGTTTATTACATCGTTATAGACATCCTGTGTGTGTGTGTGTGTGTGTGTGTGTGTGTGTGTGTGTGTGTGTGCGTGCATGTGTGTGCGTGTGTGTGTGTGTGTGTGTGTGTGTAGGTGTGTGTGTGTGTGTGTGTGTGTGTGTGTGTGTGTGTGTGTGTGTGTGTGTGTGTGCGTGTGTGTGTGTGTGTGCGTGAGTGTGTGTCACATTCACACAGTTTGACTCCGCCTCTCTGTGTCTTCTTTAAATCAGTAATTAAGAAATACTTGAATCCTCTCTGCTGGAGTCTGATCTTTAAATGATCCCTCGCTCTCTGTACACCTGGATCAGAGGTTCAGGTCGGGTACCGGTCAGGTGTCGGGGTGTTCAGGCCTTTGAACTGAGGCTCAGCAGCTCCATAAAGGAGGTGAACAGACTCTCCAGCCAACTCTGATTGGCCATGCACTGCTGCACCACCTCCTCCTGACCGGGGTCCTCGGCCGCCTGCTCGATGCTGTCCGTCTGCAGAGACAACATGCCTGTTACATTCACACTGCTTTGATATGAATTATACCATAATTAAGCTACATTAACCACTTTGAATATGTTTATATGAACATGTTTTAAAGTTGATCAGCTGACTATGAGCTGTTTTTTCTACAGCTGAAAGGTGAGACTGCACAGATGGAACAGTGAAGTCAGACCTTAAGTTATACTAACATGTATTCATGATCTTACCTCCTTCTTGCAGTGCAGGAAGGTGTGATATTTGTAGTGATGGAGGGAGTGATACAGACTGTAGATCCGACATGTTTCTATGGACAGCTTCAAATCCTGGAGAAGCAAAATGTTCTGAAATTATTTCTCTTTTTTCAAACATTTAGTAGAACAAAAAGAGTCTCTGGAGTATCAAAGGGAACACTGAGATGGCCAAGGTTATCCCAGAGCTCCTCCTATTCATAATCCTCCCATTTCACTCGGTAACAATCATGAATTGCACCTTTTTATCCCCCCCCCGATATATTTCCACACTTGCTGCTTGCCGTACTCGGGGCCTTATTCTCTTCCAGTATTCATAGAACCATAGTTACATGCGTAACTTTCCTTCTATTTCATCCTTCCTGACCACCAGAGGCACTGCCAGCTCAAAGGGAGCTCAAAGAGATTGCAAGAACTCCAGGATGGACTGCACAGAGCAGTGCTCAGGGTCCACATTCCTTTCTGAACACCAGGCTGAGAACATATGCCACCTGTTCTCATACTGCATGCAGGTAGATGGCGCCCTGGTGTTTAACATATACCGCAAACAGGGATTGAGCAATCTCTTAGCAATGGGTTGGGCCATGCAATGACCAAACACACAGCTGAAGGTAACAGGGGAAGCCACGTCCTGAGGCCTTTCTGGAGAAGCCAGGGCATCCTGACCCAAAGGGCTGTTCACCTCTGTGTGGGAGAACCAGAGGGGGCAATGAGTCGCATCTGAAGCAAAAAGGTCCACTTTTGCCCTCCCGACATCCGAGATGCTGAGTACCATCTCCGGATGTAGACGCCACTCCCACCGAGGAGGCTTGCCCCATGACAGGAAATCCACCACCTGTTCCTTCCTCCAGGTAGGTTCATTGCACTCAGACTGGCCAGGTGGGGGGGCTGCCCAAGTTAAGAGTTCCGTGCGCACCGTGCGGACCTGGTGACCCCTGGATGATTGAGCTGAGAGCCTGCAGGGATGTTGTTTAACCGCTCAAGGACATGCTTCCCTCTGAGGCATTAAACACTGTAGAGCCAGTGCACAGCACTTTAGTACATTGATGTAGTCCCTGCAGACCTGATCAGACCACTGTAGTCCCTGCAGACCTGAGCAGACCACTACCCCTGAGCTTTTTGGTTTTTACCAGACTGCGCCCCAACCTTAGAGGGAGGCATCGCTGTTGACAGTCTTGAGCCTGAGAGTCCTGTGTTTGTGCCACCTCGCATCTAGATGGTAGTGCATCTGTAGTGCTAAGCATATAGAAGGGCATGACCTTTAGGAACCTGAAACCGGCAGCCGACAGCCCGTCCTCAGGTCTCGGCCCTCCGGCCTCTCAAAGATCACAGGGGGGGCACAGAGTTCCCTAGGTGAGCTGCTGCATCATAAGCCTTGGACAGGAGGTCATTTGTTATCCTATCTTGAAGACGGGGACACCGCAAATCCCAAATAAGGGCCTCAATGGTTGGCTCCATTGCTATGGCATAACTGCGAGGGCCCGGCCATCACACGTAACGTGGGAGAGAGATTTTGAATCCCTCAGGTCCTCGTCTGAGGGAGGCACTGTGAAGGTTTCTGGAGCCAAATCTCTGGCTAGGGAGGGTCCAGCAGCTACGATCAGTGTCCCTACGAATGAGGGCCTCCATGGAGTCATCCCCCAAAACCCACCCAGATCTGAGGGCAGAGGAACGGGAGCCAGCCCCCGAGCCCCCCTAACATAAACATTATTTACAGACAGAAAGTGTATTGTTAACCCATGTGTGAAACATTTGAATATGTAAGTCAGGTGAAGTCATTGAGTTTCTCTTAGTCCAGCAGGTCTCTGTGATCATCACATCAGGTCCTCTCTGTTTCTCACCTGTTGTTTAGGAATACTCCGCTTGACCCTGTTCAGAGTTTTTCGGTTGTAGCCCTCCCCCCCTAGGTGGACTTTAACTGCTCCGGATTCCAGAGGGTCTGCCGTCATTTTAGGGAAAATATGGAGAACCTCCTGAATAGAGGACAGAGAAACCAGTCAGAGATCTACGGAACAAACAGGGTCTGTAAAAACCCCCAAACCACAGAATTTACTGGAAATGGTCATCAACAGACAGACTGTAGTCTGAGAGGTGACTGTAGTCTGACTGTAGTCTGGCTGT
The DNA here is from genome assembly GCF_963930695.1 of Labrus bergylta. Taxonomy (NCBI): domain Eukaryota; kingdom Metazoa; phylum Chordata; class Actinopteri; order Labriformes; family Labridae; genus Labrus; species Labrus bergylta. Next base: position 15,146,571 of record NC_089210.1, read on the forward strand.
AGTCTGGCTGTAGTCTGACTGTAGTCTGAGAGGGGACTGTAGTCTGACTGTAGTATGAGAGGTGACTGTAGTCTGAGAAATGACTGTAGTATGAGAGGTGACTAGTCTGAGAGGTGACTGTAGTCTGACTGTAGTCTGAGAGGTGTCTGTAGCCTGACTGTAGTCTGAGAGGTGTCTGTAGTCTGACTGTAGTCTGAGAGGTGTCTGTAGCCTGACTGTAGTCTGAGAGGTGTCTGTAGTCTGACTGTAGTCTGAGAGGTGTCTGTAGCCTGACTGTAGTCTGAGAGGTGACTGTAGTCTGAGAGGTGTCTGTAGTCTGACTGTAGTCTGAGAGGTTACTGTAGTCCAAGAGGTGACTGTCGTCTGAGAGGTGACTGTAGTCTGACTGTAGTCTGAGAGGTGACTGTAGTCTGAGAGGTGACTTTAGTATGAGAGGTGACTGTAGTCTGACTGTAGTCTGAGGGGTGACTGTAGTGTGATTGCAGTCTGAGAGGTGACTGTAGTCCGAGAGGTGACTGTCGTCTGAGAGGTGACTGTAGTCTGACTGTAGTATGAGAGGTGACTGTAGTCTGACTGTAGTCTGAGAGGTAACTGTAGTCTGAGAGGTGTCTGTAGTCTGACTGTAGTCTGAGAGGTGACTGTAGTCTGAGAGGTGTCTGTAGTCTGACTGTAGTCTGAGAGGTGACTGTAGCCTGAGAGGTGACTGTAGTCTGAGAGGTGTCTGTAGTCTGACTGTAGTCTGAGAGGTGACTGTAGCCTGAGAGGTGACTGTAGTCTGAGAGGTGTCTGTAGTCTGAGAGGTGTCTGTAGTCTGACTGTAGTCTGAGAGGTGTCTGCAGTCTGACTGTAGTCTGAGAGGTTACTGTAGTCCAAGAGGTGACTGTTGTCTGAGAGGTGACTGTAGTCTGACTGTAGTCTGAGAGGTGACTGTAGTCTGAGAGGTTACTTTAGTATGAGAGGTGACTGTAGTCTGACTGTAGTCTGAGGGGTGACTGTAGTGTGATTGCAGTCTGAGAGGTGACTGTAGTCCGAGAGGTGACTGTCGTCTGAGAGGTGACTGTAGTCTGACTGTAGTATGAGAGGTGACTGTAGTCTGACTGCAGTCTGAGAGGTAACTGTAGTCTGAGAGGTGTCTGTAGTCTGACTGTAGTCTGAGAGGTGACTGTAGTCTGAGAGGTGTCTGTAGTCTGACTGTAGTCTGAGAGGTGACTGTAGCCTGAGAGGTGACTGTAGTCTGAGAGGTGTCTGTAGTCTGACTGTAGTCTGAGAGGTGTCTGCAGTCTGACTGTAGTCTGAGAGGTTACTGTAGTCTGACTGTAGTCTGAGAGGTGACTGTAGTCTGAGAGGTGTCTGTAGTCTGACTGTAGTCTGAGAGGTGACTGTAGTCTGAGAGGTGTCTGTAGTCTGAGAGGTGACTGTAGTCTGAGAGGTGTCTGTAGTCTGACTGTAGTCTGAGAGGTTACTGTAGTCTGACTGTAGTCTGAGAGGTGACTGTAGTCTGAGAGGTGTCTGTAGTCTGACTGTAGTCTGAGACGTGACTGTAGTCTGAGAGGTGTCTGTAGTCTGACTGTAGTCTGAGAGGTGACTGTAGTCTGACTGTAGTCTGAGAGGTGTCTGTAGTCTGACTGTAGTCTGAGAGGTGACTGTAGTCTGAGAGGTGTCTGTAGTCTGACTGTAGTCTGAGAGGTTACTGTAGTCTGACTGTAGTCTGAGAGGTGACTGTAGTCTGAGAGGTGTCTGTAGTCTGACTGTAGTCTGAGAGGTTACTGTAGTCTGACTGTAGTCTGAGAGGTGACTGTAGTCTGAGAGGTGTCTGTAGTCTGACTGTAGTCTGAGAGATGACTGTAGTCTGAGAGGTGTCTGTAGTCTGACTGTAGTCTGAGAGGTGACTGTAGTCTGAGAGGTGTCTGTAGTCTGACTGTAGTCTGAGAGGTGTCTGTAGTCTGACTGTAGTCTGAGAGGTTACTGTAGTCTGACTGTAGTCTGAGAGGTGACTGTAGTCTGAGAGGTGTCTGTAGTCTGACTGTAGTCTGAGAGGTGACTGTAGTCTGAGAGGTGTCTGTAGTCTGACTGTAGTCTGAGAGGTGACTGTAGTCTGACTGTAGTCTGAGAGGTGTCTGTAGTCTGACTGTAGTCTGAGAGGTGACTGTAGTCTGAGAGGTGTCTGTAGTCTGACTGTAGTCTGAGAGGTTACTGTAGTCTGACTGTAGTCTGAGAGGTGACTGTAGTCTGAGAGGTGTCTGTAGTCTGACTGTAGTCTGAGAGGTGACTGTAGTCTGAGAGGTGTCTGTAGTCTGACTGTAGTCTGAGAGGTGTCTGCAGTCTGACTGTAGTCTGAGAGGTTACTGTAGTCTGACTGTAGTCTGAGAGGTGACTGTAGTCTGAGAGGTGTCTGTAGTCTGACTGTAGTCTGAGAGGTTACTGTAGTCTGACTGTAGTCTGAGAGGTGACTGTAGTCTGAGAGGTGTCTGTAGTCTGACTGTAGTCTGAGAGATGACTGTAGTCTGAGAGGTGTCTGTAGTCTGACTGTAGTCTGAGAGGTGACTGTAGTCTGAGAGGTGACTGTAGTCTGACTGTAGCCTGAGAGGGGACTGTAGTCTGACTGTAGCCTGAGAGGGGATTGAACATGTGTACCTGGTGCTGAGCGCTCATGCTGACTCTCCTCAGCAGCCTCTTCTTCTGATCACTGAGCAGGCTGTCAATCTTCCTCATGGGTGGGAGGTACAGCTCGTCTGAGGAAGCAATAAGTCATGTTTTATATCTCCTGCTACAGTTCAAGTGGACACATTGAAGTTTGTCCCTGCCCTCTCACCGTCAGTGTCCTGCAGAGCCTGAATCATGTCTGGGTCGAGCGCCGTGCTGACCAACATCTCCACGTAGCTCCTGAACATCTCACGCATCACTCGGCTGTTAACTCCCCCCCGAACAGGAGCTGAAACACATCATGGAGCTGTGTCAACACCTGAACACACACACACACACACACACACACACACACACACACACACAGGCTGAAAAGCTGACCTTCGTCCTCACTCGGAGGGGAGGAGTCAGACTCCGAGGAGGAGGACGGCACCTCCTTCAACCACTTCTTCCTCTTCTTTGGAGGAGGCTCTGCCTTCTCTTTTGATGTCTTAGCTCGAGACTGACGCTCCATCCTCTTCTCCTCTCCTCCTCTTTTCTCCTCCTTCAACCTTGAATACTCCATCACGCCATCTCTCCTTTCCCTCTCTCTCTCCCGCTCCCTTAGCTCTCTCTCTCTCTGCTCTCGCTCCTTCTCTCTCCACTCCCTCTCCTGTTTCTCCTTCTCTCTGCGCTCTCTCTCTCTCTCCTTTTCCCTTCTCTCCCTCTCTCTCTGCTCTCTCTCCTTCCTCTCCCGCTCTGTTTGCTCCCTCTCTCTTCTTTCTTTTTCTTTCTGCTCCCTTTCCTGTTTCTCCCTCTCCCTCTGCTCTCTCTCTTTGCGGTCCCTCTCTCTTTGTTTCTGCTCTCTCTCTTTCTGTTTCTGTTCTCTCTCCTGTCGTTCCCTTTCTTTTCGTTCCCTCTGCTCCTTCTCTCTCCTCTCCCTCTCCAGTTCTATCTCCTTTTCTCTACACTCTCTCTCTCTTCGCTCTCTGTCCTCCCTCTCAGCCTTCTCCTTCTCTCTCCTCTCTCTCTCCTCTTTTTCTTTCCCCTCTCTCTCTTTTTGCTCCTCTTTCTCTCTCCTCTCTCTCTCCTTGTTCTCCTTCTCTACCTTCTCCCGGTGCTCCCTCTCTCTCTGCTCCTTCAGCTCCCTCTCTCTCTGCTCCTTCAACTCCCTCTCTCTCTGCTCCTTCAGCTCCCTCTGTCTCTCCTTGTCTCTGTCGTCTCTCTCCCCTCGAGGGGGGGTCTGATTGTGGGGCAGCTGTTTGGGCAGAGACTGTCGCCTGTCAATCAGGAGGTCAAAAACAACAAAGCGTTCATTAGATTCACTTGTTGACCAGGTTTGAATTAATGTGGTTCAGCTTTGACAGTTTCTCTTGATGATGAGAATCAGAAGAAGTTACCTGAGGGTCAGACCCGCTCTGTGCCACGGCTTCCTCGAACACACTCTCACATAATCCTTCTTGTTGACGTTCTCCAGAAACTTCACATACAGACGCTGGTATCTCATCTTTGCATCTCCAAAATAACCCAGATACTGAGGAGACACACATGCAGAATACAAGTTAAAATATAACTCCAGAGTTTTGATCTTAAGATGAAGAATGATGAGACAGGAGAGAGTGTGTCTGAACATCATCATAGTCTAAAGTCCACTTCCTGCTCCGATCTGTGTTCAGGCTCAGTACTCTTCTTTGGCCCCGGTACACTTTGAAGAAGAAGTTCTTCAGCACGCTACAAACGGCTTCATTGAGGAGAAACCCCGGAGTGTTCAGACACATGACTCATCATAAAGACACAGAGTCAGTGAAGCAGCTGAGTCATGCATGTGTTGTGTTACAACCTCATATAAAAGAGGTCACTCAGACCCGCTTAGTCCTGGAGCAGTGTGAGTCCAGACCAGCGGGGGGAGGGGGGGGAGGCAACTTTACTAGTATGAGTTACCCTCAGACTCAGAGACGGAGCAGATAGAGAACATGATGAAGAGTTCTCAGCGGTTAGAATCAGACCCTCAGACTGTGTGGACATGGCAGGTTTCAGACTTATGTTACTGGTGATGGCAGGTTTCAGACTTATGTTACTGGTGATGGCAGGTTTCAGACTTATGTTATTGGTGATGTCAGGTTTCAGACTTATGTTACTGGTGATGGCAGGTTTCAGACTTATATTACTGGTGATGGCAGGTTTCAGACTTATGTTATTGGTGATGGCAGGTTTCAGACTTATGTTATTGGTGATGGCAGGTTTCAGACTTATGTTATTGGTGATGGCAGGTTTCAGACTTATGTTACTGGTGATGGCAGGTTTCAGACTTATGTTATTGGTGATGTCAGGTTTCAGACTTATGTTACTGGTGATGGCAGGTTTCAGACTTATATTACTGGTGATGGCAGGTTTCAGACTTATGTTATTGGTGATGGCAGGTTTCAGACTTATGTTATTGGTGATGGCAGGTTTCAGACTTACGTTATTGGTGATGGCAGGTTTCAGACTTATGTTATTGGTGATGGCAGGTTTCAGACTTACGTTACTGGTTGCACAGAACTGCCTCTGACCATCTTTGATCTCTGGGCTGAACTTCTGGAGTAAGGCTTTCTGGACCCTCCAGATGGGCGGAGGCTCTCTGCCCGTCTGCAGCGCCATCTGTTAGCACACAATAGTGTAAGAGGAGGTGAGGTATTAATCCACGTCACACACCTGTTTCCAGGTACTCACCTTCAGAGTGCCGATGTCCTCAGTCCGAACCACAAACTCATCACGTTCACGGAAGATCCCCTCCCCGCCGCTCTCGCTCTCCTCCTCCTCGCTCTCCCCTGCGATGGCAGCATCAGTCTGCTTCTTTGCCAGGTGGAGGGAGGTGAGGCGCTGGGATGCCGGGGTCTCCTCCGGGGTTGGAGGTGAGGGTGGGGGAGAGGATGATGAAGAGGGTGAGGATGAGGAGGGGGAGGAGGGGGACAGCTGTCCGGCTTCAGGCTCCAGGTCCTGGTCTGAAGAGGAAGGGGGAGGGGTGGTAGATGGAGGAGGAATGGACTGGGCCAAAGGGAGGTTGGAGAGTGGTGAGGACAGGGGGGCTGGAGGGGAGGTGGAGGGGGGTGGGGAAGTGCCTGCAGTTGGAGCAGGTTGGTAGGTGGACTGCTGCTGCTTCTGCTGCTCAGAGGGAGGAGTCGTTAAGTTCACCTCCTCCTCCTCCTCCTCCTCCTGCTGGATCGGCAGGGGGGAGGGTAAAGAGGGGCACATAGGAGGGAGTGGGGAGAGTGAGGAGTAGGTGGGAGGTGAGGGCGAGATTGTGGGAGATGGGGAAGGAAGTGCAGGTGCCGGCTCAGGTCCTGATGGAGAATCTGAAAAACAAGGAGGGGCGAGAGAATTAGAAAAACATCATGACATCATACCTCAGTTTAATGGTTCTTTGGTGGGACTTGTCTGTTGGACAGTAACGGTGCTGTGAAAAAGAATTTCCCCTTGGGGACAATAAAGTCTAAAGTCTAAAAGTCTAAGTCTTAATGAAAGAGATTCAGAGATCTCTAAAACACAAAGATCTTTACAAAGATCTCTAAAAAAAAGGATCTTTACAAAGATCTCTAAAACACAAAGATCTCTACCAAGATCTCTAAAACACAAAGATCTCTACTAAGATCTCTAAAACACAAAGCTCTTTACAAGGATCTCTACAAAGATCTCTAAAAAACAAAGATCTCTACACAGATCTCTAAAACACAAGGATCTTTACAAAGATCTTTACAAAGATCTCTAAAACACAAAGATCTTTACAAAGATCTCTAAAACACAAAGATCTTTACAAAGGTCTCTACAAAGATCTCTACAACACAAAGATCTTTACAAAGGTCTCTACAAAGATCTCTAAAACCCAAAGATCTTTACAAAGATCTCTAAAACACAAAGATCTCTACAAAGATCTCTACAACACAAAGATCTTTACAAAGGTCTCTACAAAGATCTCTAAAACCCAAAGATCTTTACAAACATCTCTAAAACACAAAGATCTCTACAAATATCTCTACAAAGATCTCTAAAACGCAAAGATATCTACAAAGATCTCTAAAACACAAAGATCTCTAAAACACAAAGATCTCTACAAAGATCTCTAAAACACAAAGATCTCTAAAACACAAAGATCTTTCCAAAGATCTCTAAAACACAAAGATCTTTACAAAGATCTCTACAAAGATCTCTAAAACACAAAGATCTCTAAAACACAAGGATCATACATTTATCTCATATATTCCAGTGACAGACTGATAAATAAACACCAGCAGTACCTTGAACCTTTGGAGCCTCCAGGATCTGTTGTTCAGATAACTCCTCCTCGTCCTGCTCCTGCTCCTCTTCGTCCTCATCCTCCAGCTGTTCCAGGGATCCCTGCTGCAGATTCTGTTGAGCTCTCATTGTTTCTTCATCATCGACTGCCTCTCCTCCTCCCTTTGCCTCCATTTCCTCCTCCACCTCCTCCACCTCCTCCACCTCTTTGCCTCCTTGCTCCTCCTCCCTCTCCTCCTCCCTCTCTCTCTCCATCTCTTCCTGCTCCTCCTTGTCCTGGGAGTGATACTGAGCGTATGTGAGCACCTCCTCTTTCACCTCCTTCCCCATGCTGGGGATGAGGGGAGGCAGAGCAGGGAGGGGGGGGCTGAGCGATGGCTCCTGTGGCGTAGGCGGGGACGGAGTGGGTGGAGCTTTGGCCATGGCAGACGCCATAGCAGCAGCGAGTGAGTGCGGTGTGTCGTAGAGGGCAGAGATGGCGGAGGAGATGCTCTTTTGCAGGTCCTGGTTCTTACTGACTGAGTCCTCCTCATCAGAGGAGAAGGAGGGCAGGGTCTCTAGGTTCCTCTTCAGCTCCAGCTCCTCGTCCAGAGGTTTGCAGGGACTTGGACAGCTGCTGAGGTTCAGCTCCGCCCCTTCGCCATGCTCCCCCTCGCTGAAGGGCCCTTGAGGCTGCGGAGGAGGAGTCGGTGGCAGGGGAGGAGGAGGCGGGGATAAAGGCCTGAGGGAGGAGCTCTTCAGGGAGGAGCAGGGGTTGAGGGCCTCCTCCTCAGGACCGCCATCAGGTCCTAGCTCCAGACCGGACTGTTTCTTTCCAGTCTTCAGGAAGTCCAGAAAAGACGCCATGAAGCCGGGTTTGAAGTCAAACTTGTCATCAGCCTGCAAGAGAGCACAATCAACCAAAACATTTGTGTTTGTACTAATGATGAGTGGCGACCTCTGATGGTCGCTTTGACCTGAAGATGTTTGAATAAGATCTGAACTAAAACTCAGAAGTATTGGTTTTGTTAGCAGCCTTAACAAGGACGTGGTGATTCAGCTTTCTGAATCTTTAATTCAACTTCATCATTTCTCCTCAGCAGCTGGGTGAAAACCCTGCATGCCGAGAGGTGATACACCTGAACAGACAGCAGGTGGCAGCACGCGTCCTGCTCTGAAAAATGTGGTAACCGTGGCAACAGCTGCCCTGGTAACAGCCATCTCTCTCCTCTCTCTTTTGTCAGTCAGAACGAGCTGGCTGTCAGTCAACTATAACCTCCTTTCTCCAAAGCACAGAGAGACGAGAGGGTTTGATGTTTGTGTGTGACGACAGATAAATGGATCTTTATCATCCATCGTTTACTGTGAACAAACAGCAGGTAACACACCTTCACACACACCGGTACACCGACAGGAGGGACGAGGGTGGAGGATGTGATGCTCGCTCCACCACAGGCTGCAGTTTGAATGGATGAGGGATGAATTATATATGAAGCTTCTGGCTTTGCTCATTTTTGTAGCAACTTACTGAACTAGAGAGTTTCTGCACAGCAGCCCAGGCATCAGGATTCAGAGGCTCGTCCAATTCTTTCTTCCACGTCATCTGTGTGAAAACGACAAAGTGAGATGTGATCAGCTAAGTCGCAACGTGCGAGACGGACAGATATCAGGTTTGTTTCTTCATAATGTTCCCAGGAGCAAATTGAGATTAGGTAGTGACTGAGAAGAACAAGAAGCAGTCACATCAATGTGGATATAATTATTATATTTGATATTCAGCTGCACACACAGACCTCAGCACACTTCAAATCAGTCATCATGACGGACTCGACCCATAACTCCTCGCTTGTTTAGCTGCTCTATATTAAGGGTCATTGCGTTGCTGCATTGTTCTAAATCACAGGACTGAGTTCTGCAAAAGGCTGAGTCGCACAGATGGGAACACCAGCCAACATCCTCCCAGCTGAGTCAGCACTTTAACATCAGTCCCTGCTAATGAAGGAGACGATAAGCAGGAGGACAGAACCTGGACTCAGAGGGGACCACCAGAGACCACCAGAGACCGTGTCACCACGTCTGATCATCTCCCACACAGTCACACATCAACACACAGTCAGACATCAACACACAGTCACACATCAACACACAGTCAGACATCAACACACACAGTCACACATCAACACACAGTCACACATCAACACACACAGTCACACATCAACACACAGTCTGACATCAACACACAGTCTGACATCAACACACAGTCTGACATCAACACACAGTCTGACATCAACACACAGTCACACATCAACACACAGTCACACATCAACACACAGTCTGACATCAACACACAGTCACACATCAACACACAGTCTGACATCAACACACAGTCACACATCAACACACAGTCTGACATCAACACACAGTCACACATCAACACAGTCTGACATCAACACAGTCACACATCAACACACAGTCACACATCAACACAGTCACACATCAACACAGTCACACATCAACACACAGTCACACATCAACACAGTCACACATCAACACAGTCACACATCAACACACAGTCACACATCAACACAGTCACACATCAACACAGTCACACATCAACACACAGTCTGACATCAACACACAGTCTGACATCAACACACAGTCACACATCAACACACAGTCACACATCAACACAGTCACACATCAACACAGTCACACATCAACACACAGTGACATGACACACTAACATGTTTAACTCTCTCATGATAATAAATCTTGTTGTGTTGAAGATGAAGCCAAAGAACTAAATCGAAGCAGCTTCTTCTCAGCTGATTAATAAATGTATAAAAATAACTGTCTGATACGCTTACTTTCATTAAAGGGTATGTTCTTCTTTAAGCTTTTGTATCAGCTGGCAGGTTTTTGAATCTTTTGGAATAACTTAATAACCCCCCCCTCCCCCCTCAAGCTGTATTATGTGACTGTGGAGATGAGAAAACTCTCAGCTTTGGTCACACATCCCACAATGCCAGTCCATTCAAGTCTGAAGGCTCCAATCTGTAAATGTTCAGAGAAGCTACCCGAGTTTTGTCTTTGACAGTCACTGACGGGTTCACACACACACACACACACACACACACGCACACACACACACACACGCACACACACACACTGACGGGTTCAGTGACTGTCAGAGACAAACCTCCATCACAGCGTTTGTCAGAGCAGCAACATGAAAGACAACATCCTCCTAACCTCTGCAGCTTTCTGCTGATGCCTCATCATCTTGTCTTGAGTCGGGTTCAGGTCCGTTCTGCTGACGTCAATGGCGTTGCTGGGTCCAGGACTCAGGCCCAGAGTCGGTGCTGATCCCACTGATCCATCAGACAGAACGGGATCCGTGCTGGACAAAGAGTCTGTCCTCAGCAGAGACTCTGACGGCAGCATGGAGGGGACGGGCAGTTTGATCTGAGGGTGGAAAAGATGGATTGATGAAGATGTTTGTTCTGTTCCAGAAGCTGAGCGTATTAACTCTGTCACGCTCAGGGCTTACTTTCACACACATGTATTACAGCAGGCCACAATAATCAGTAGGAATATATTCAGTTCACTTTTCCTCCCAGGCTGATCTCATTTGTGACAATAAAAGAACAGGCAAAGAGAAATGTATCTCACACTGTGGCCACAGACACGGAGACGCAGCGTGGGCAGACGGCTCAGCGTTAGCAGCAGGACACACACACACACACACACATTGAGCTCTACGTTAATGCATGCAACATTAGATATAAGACAAGATACAGCACCTGACTGTAGAGGATATTGTAAAGACTGTACCAGGTAAGCTCCACTTTAACTGCTGGAGGTCATTCAGATTAACATTGATTGTTATTTTTCACAGGTTTTTAAATTGTTCACTCACCTGTCACACACCCACTTATGGTTTTTATTTCAGTACGTGATTTAGATTTATTGGGAGATCCGAGTATCACAAGGCTTGCTTTCAGTTTTGGATACGATCGAAGTAAGAAAACTCATAAAGAATTTCCTATTTGGAAACATAACTACGACGGTAACATTGGTTTGATTGTTCCATTTGAAGGTCGTTACTATAAGGCGTGCACAATATGAGAAAAACATGTGATGTGCAGTTATATTGTTCATTATCACTGCTATAAGTTGTGAGACACAAAAAGTTGTTGTTCATATATGAATTATATTCATATTAGCTGTAACACAGTGTTTTTCACATGATACCTATGTGTGCAACATGTCTGTAATGACTGCATAAAATAATCCCAAAATGAATTCTCTCACATTAATAAGCAACAATAATTTTAGGGTATCTGACACGGCTGGAGCTTCATCTGATTGCATGAGATCATGTCCATTATACATAGGCCTTAAGGGTCAGATGATTTATTGCCTAGCCCTCATTATAACCCAGTGCAAACTTTCTATGACTGTTGATAAGTGATACTTTAGTCCACCTTACCTTGATAGGTCTTATTGGATCCTGCTGTGGTTGCTGTTCTTGTTGATGATGGAGCGGTTGGAGCTGAGAACAGGAAACATGCTGCTGCTGATGGTGCAGGTGGTGCTGCAGTGTTGGGTGGTGCTCTGCCTGCAGGCTGTGTTGTAGCTGTGGTTGCTGTTGGAGATGTTGCTGCTGTTGGCTGAACTGTTGCTGCTGATGATTGTACGGTAGGCTTTGTGCTTTATTCAGATCTTGATGCATGTCCACAAGCCCTTCGTCCCTTCTGCCCCTCCCTCGACCCCTCCCACGACCCCTCTTACTTTCTCCAGGCACTGATCCTGTCAGTCCCCTGCAATAAGGTGGCTCTGGAAGTGGACGTATTCGGGGTCTACCTCGTGGTCGAGGCGGGCCTTCACGTTTTGGTTTTGTTGGTTTCCTGCCTCTTTTCTTAGGACCATCGATGGGAGGGTGTTGGGCAGGGTGTCCAAGGGCAGAGTACCCAGAGGGGTGGCAGAAGTCCATGTCTCCCATCAATGGACTGAGCCCACTTACTCCAATCGCCCCACCAGCCTTCCTACAACTAGACACCAAGTCTGGGAGCAGGTCAGGAAGGCGTCGACTGTTGAGGCGAATATCTGCTGGAACATCAGCTTTATCCTCATCATCCTCAAACTCGTACTCCTGCGCGTAGTTTTTCTTGGTTTGGGGTTGTGGCTCCCGCCGCTGTTTGAGCAGGTGGAAAGAGCTGGTCTTCAGAAGCTTTTTGGGTCGAGAGGAACAAAATATGGGTGAGGTCAGACCTGGCGTGCCTGAACTTCCACCCACACCCACACCTCCCATCATCTTGACTGAGCCATCCCCTTGAACTGCTGAGGTCAAACCCATACTGGGGGTTTGGGACTGTATTAGGCCGAGCTGGTCTGTATTCACAGTGGACGGGAGTTCATGAGACTTCATAGAGTCAAGGTCTAAATGCAGATTACTGTTTCCTGTTCCTGGGAGGCTGTGGCAGTACTGTTCATAGCCCTGATCACTATGATGACCAACTATATCATAGCCCTCTACAGAACCTCCTCTTTTTAAGACTTCCATACTGTCCTGCCCGGGCCTATGACCCTGGGTAAGGCTCTCTTGAGCAGCCTGTCCTGCCCCTGAGTCCCCAGCACAGCTTGACTTGTAATCAGCTGAACAAAACATGTCCTCCATCTCAGGGAAGAAAGAGCGGTCTTCATCTTGTAGCAGAGAGTCAGGAAAGCAGATGGATGATAGGGGAGCAAACCGCTGCTGCTGAGCTTGATTCTGTCCTACTTTACCGACTGGGCTCACAGTGTCAAACTGGTGCTGCTTCAGCTGGTCTAGCTGGGAGTGGGACAGCTGGGTTTCAGGATCTCTTTGTTGAGGCTGTTGCTGTTGTTGGGGATTCCCCATATTTGCTGCCATCCGGTGGGAGTGTGGATGGGCTAACTGAGAGTGTGACAGCTGATGGTGAGGATGAGCCTGCTGCTGGTGGTGGGCATGGACGTGGGCATGTGTCTGGGACTGGTTAAGGTGGTGCAGGTGTGAGGGAGTGGACAATCCCAAATCTGGTTCAGAGAGAAAGTCATGGAGCCCAGAGGCTGTTTGTTGGGGATGGTGGTGAGGGGTAAGCCTGTGCTGCGGCCTTTGTCTGTCTCCTCCACCCACTTCCCCTCCTGTCACAGTCACCCCAACTCCACTTCTGTCCACAGCTCCTCCACTGTCTCTGCTGTTTGCCCGGGAAAGAGATTGCTCCAACAAGTCTAGTGGAGACACTGAGCTCTGACTGGAACAGGTTTGGTCTCTTTGCTGGGTTCCAAGGCTGTAGTGGGTATCTAAGCCCTGGTTCTGAAGCTGGAGTTGCAGCTGTGAGGACTGGCTCTGTGGGTTGGATTCCCCCCCAGCAGGCCCTGCTCCTCCAGCTGAACCTATCATGGCCTGCTGGCTCAAAGGAAGCTGCTGTTGTTGTGGAGGGGGTAGCTGGGGGTCCATCTTGGTGCGGGTGGTATGGGAAAGGACAGACTGTAGCATGTGAGCCTGCTGGGTAGGGTCTGGTGGTGAATCCATCATGGAGATTGGGATCCTGCTTTGGGGAGCCTGCTGCACGTCTGTTGTGTTACATAAGTAAGTGTTTGAATCTGAAGGCTTCTTCAGGTCCATGTGAGGGAGGCTATGTGAGTGGGACAGGGGATGACTGTGCTGAGAGTGCTGGGAGATTTGGGAGTGCTGAGAATGTTGCTGAGACTGTGAGGACAGATGTGAGGTGTGATGGGAGTGTGGGTGTTGTGTGTAGGGGTCTCCTCTTTCATAGTGGAGCCCAGAGCTCAAGGAGTCATGTTGTTGTTGATGGGAGTGAGAAAAAGAGTCAGTGACCCCTCCAAGCCCTACTGCAGTGGACTTTGATATATTTAACTCTGACTTCTGAGACTGTTTCTTTGATGACATTTCCAAATGACTGTTTAAGCCACTTGCTGAGTCACTAATTTCAGTCCCAGAACCTGAACTGCCATTATTGGTGCGAATAACACTCTGAAGGTGGTAGCGTTCTTCCGAAATCTTGTTGATGTCAAAGGTTAACCCCTTGTTTTCCCCATCCCTCGCCTGTGGATGCGGTTGGGATAGTTGCTGAGGAGGTTGGTGATGCTGGGATGGATGGGGAGCTGAGCTTTGGGCATGTAGTAAGTGCTGGATGAGGAAATCCTCCTCATCTTCTTCTGCATCCTGGGATCTCTCAACTCCCAGCATGGTCGACTCTGTTTTTGACTTTGGTGGTGTTGAGTGGTAGGACTGGCTCTGTGTTGGCCTAGTATCAGGGAATCCTTGTGGTGAAGGCAAAAAAGCAGGAGAGAGAATAGAGGACAAGTATTTGTTGTTGGCCCCTGAACCTCCAGGAGACTGTGTAGGCCGAGCAGAAGCAGGAGAGTGCAGTCCGGGGCGACTAATCTTAGACCCAAGGGAGGGTGATGGACTTGACTCAGAAAGGTGGTAAGAGCTGCTGCCTCCAGTGCTACCACTTGCAGGCCCACTCCCTAATCCTGCTGATCCAACTCCACCTCCAAGTCCGGATATGGGCCCGCTTCCTGTTGACCCTCCTGCATTTCCATATCCTAAGGAAGGACTGCCTGCTCTTCTTGAGCTGAAGCTTGATTCCCCAAATACTACCTCTGCAGAAAATGAGCGCCCCCCAGACCCAATACCAGTGAAATTCTTTCCTCCAGTGCCCCCTGATCCACTGCTCAGGTCCTGAGCGTGAGGTGAGTTGAAGCCCCCATACGACTGGGCCATGTGTGTAGGCGGAGGCTGGTTTGGTGAGCAGGACTGGGCATGTTGCTGGGGAGGGGTCTGGTCTGGTAGGTTTGATTTGGCCACAGATGGAGATCCATAAGAAGAGAGGCATTGTTCTTGTGCTGGCTGTGGAGCAAGGTTTGATGACACCACTTGTAGAGGTGCATGTACTGGTGCAGACTGAGGAGGGGGCTGCTGGCGGGAGGAGGCAGACAAGGAGCCAGCGCTTGTCTTGGAGCTAGAAGATGATAAAGAGGAGGCTGAGGAGGCTGATGGTGGAGTGTGTGGAGTACGGGATGACACTGATCCAGCAGAGGAGTAGCCACTGCTGGAGCCTGAACACTTGGATGCTTTAGTACCAGAAGAGGAAGAGGCAGTGGAGCTGGAGGGGGAGGATGTGTAGGGGGTTTGGATGATCGGTCGATACGCCTTGGGCTCCATCCGCGCGGAGGGCTTAGGGTCAGAGGATGGGCTCTGCTCACCAAGGGGACTGCAGGACAATCCGGGATGCCGGTGGTGGCTGGCTATCTGCTGATAGCCTGATGAGCCACCACAGCTGACATACTGCTGGAGGGGAAGTGTTGCAGAATGCGCCGGGGATGTTCGTTGGTAATGCTTTATCACACTGTCCTGACGGGAAACCGCCCTCTCTGGAGGCTGGCTTGAAGGGGGGGCCGAGGGAGTCAGGGCTGGAGTAGACGAGAACATTGAAGCGTTATAAAGCTGAGACTGGTTATGAAGCTGGGAGGACAGCAGATTGAACTGGGGAGGAGGCAGGTGGCAATTGGAAGAGGTGGAAGGGGCTTGGGTCGGTGCCGTGGGCTCCTGGGAGCCTCGGTATGCGGCACTCTGGGAGGACAGCAAGCGGTCAAAGCCCAAGCTGGACTGGGAGGGGGTTTTGATATGCAGCAGGGGATCATGGGGGGAGAGTAAACCATTGGAGGTGGGGCTAAATGTGGGTGTGTCCTGTAGGGATAGTGAGGGAGTGAAGGATCGCCCAGAGAAGGAGCCAGGATGCTGGTATGCAGAAAGGGCTGAGGAGGAGGGGAAGGAGCTGGACCCCGGGAGGGCTCCTGATATAAAGAGCTCCGCCGGGCCCGGTGTATGCATCGCTACAGGACACAACATCAGAGGGAGAGTGTTGGTCAATGAAAGTCACAAATCAACATGAGTACAGTTTGAGACTTTCTGGATGGTAAATGCAAAGTATTATCTTTCATCGATCTTTTATCCCAGTAGGTCTTGTTGTGTGTATCGCTGCCCTTACAGGCGGATACTCACCAGTCTGCCATGAGGGAGTGCGAAACTGAGAGAGGAGGGAGGAGGCGGAGGGGGGGGGCTGTGGACCTCGGGACTCTAGGGCTGAAATCAGATTCATGACGGAGGGGTCAGGCCCCGAGGGGCTGGCATGGTGGAGGCTGGCATCAAACAGCCCCGACAGGCCTGGCAACAAAACACAGACCTCATTTATTTCATCAAAAAATCATGTGATCGAACAAAACGTCTTCAGATAAACCATTTCATCAAACATTCATTTCATCTTTATTATAGTAAATCATCATTACAAAGAAGCTAACATCCTGCTCTGGACTTTACATCACTATGATTTAACATCTTTCCTATTGAAGAAGAAAATCATATTAAAATATATGAAATGATAAATACCATCACGATGTATAAACAGTGCTGCTGGAGTCTCACAGATGATAAATACTGAGAAGCCTTACCCAGTGAGCGTCCAGCAGCGCCCCAGGCCCCGCCCTGTCTGCTGCTTCCTGGATGGTGATTGGTTGCATAGCCCTGGAGGGGGTGGGGGGGGCCGTACGCCTGGCGGTGGAGCAGCTCTGAGTCTGGGTGGGACGACCTGGAGCTTCCATACATCAGGCTGAGGGACACATGAGGGTAAAGTTATAAAGACCACAGTCTGACATATCGGATTAATGAACACTTCAGTTTACACACTTCAAATTTATCAAAGTTATATTATCGTTATATTATCATAACTTCAAGCTGAAGCCTCCTCCATATATGTTTCACCGTTTACATGTTTGTTAACTTGCATCCCACACAATAAGCCTATTATATTAATAAATAAATCATGTTCAGATGGTTGAATCTGTGTTTCAAACATGGGTCAAGAAGGTCTCTGAGAACTATCACCATAGAATTATTAAGACAAGCCCAATATCAAGTGCTTTTGATGTTATTTGCATTTCAAAGATATTTTCCTTATATATATTTATACACATGACACATACAGTATATATATATATATATATATATATATATATATATATGTGTGTGTGTGTGTGTGTGTGTGTGTGTGTGTGTGTGTGTGTGTCATGTATTTCTGGTTAAGGTCAGATCTAAGGCACGTGGGGTAAAGGTGCTTTGCAGGCTGAGACAGGTGAAGAAATATGAGAGACCTCAAACTCCATTTCTTTGAGTGTAAAACATTGTCCTCTGATCCTCCTATCGTCAGGACATCACAACATGTGTTCATGTGCCAAACAACAACTCGTTTCCTTCAGACAATCAGTCTGTGTGACAAAGAGAGTCTGGCAGACTGAAGACACAGAGCTCTGAACTCCAACAAGCTGAGGCACAAACAGAGAAAACTGCAGGAGATCGTCTGCAACATTCGATGGATTCATTCCTCTACACTCGCTGTTTGATGAAATAGATTAGCAGAAATGTTTCTCTACGTTTAGAATGATAAACCTGCACAGAGCAGGACTTTCCATCAAGACTCTGAAATGACGAGAAAAATCTATATTTACCAAGCTCTCTCTCTCTCCCTCTCTTCTCTCT
>NC_089210.1:15169028-15181528 GCF_963930695.1 Labrus bergylta
TTTCTAAAAATGAAGAAAAAAGATTTCATGAATGAAGCAGAAAAAGAGGTTCAGTTTCTATCAGATGTCGTTCTATACACATGATAGACCTCGGGTTGTTGTTTTTATCTCTTCGTTTACATGTAAACATTCATCAGACTTATGTTTGGCCGTGTTTCTGAAGTGAAAATTAAAGCGTTAAAGAGACGACACTGAGTGCTCTATATGTTATAGATCTATAGTTAATATATGTTGTAGATCTATATGTTATAGATCTATAGTTAATATACTGTATGCTATAGATCTATATGTTATAGATGTTATAGTTATAGATGTTATAGATCTATATGTTATAGATGTTATAGTTCTATATGTTATAGATGTTATGGTTCTATATGTTATAGATGTTTTAGATGTTGTAGATCTATATGTTGTAGATGTTATAGATGTTGTAGATCTATATGATATAGATGTTTTAGATGTTGTAGATCTATATGTTATAGATGTTTTAGATGTTGTAGATCTATATGTTATAGATGTTTTAGATGTTGTAGATCTATATGTTGTAGATGTTTTAGATGTTGTAGAGCTCTATGTTGTAGATGTTATAGATGTTGTAAATCTATATGTTATAGATGTTATAGCTCTATATGTTATAGATGTTTTAGATGTTGTAGATCTATATGTTGTAGATGTTATAGATGTTGTAGATGTTGTAGATCTATATGTTGTAGATGTTATAGATGTTATGGTTCTATATGTTATAGATGTTTTAGATGTTGTAGATCTATATGTTGTAGATGTTATAGATGTTATGGTTCTATATGTTATAGATGTTTTAGATGTTGTAGATCTATATATTATAGATGTTATAGCTCTATATGTTATAGATGTTATAGCTCTATATGTTATAGATGTTTTAGATGTTGTAGATCTATATGTTATAGATGTTGTAGATGTTGTAGATCTATATGTTATAGATGTTTTAGATGTTGTAGATCTATATGTTATAGATGTTGTAGATGTTGTAGATCTATATGTTGTAGATGTTATAGATGTTATGGTTCTATATGTTATAGATGTTTTAGATGTTGTAGATCTATATGTTGTAGATGTTATAGATGTTATGGTTCTATATGTTATAGATGTTATAGCTCTATATGTTATAGATGTTTTAGATGTTGTAGATCTATATGTTATAGATGTTTTAGATGTTGTAGATCTATATGTTATAGATGTTGTAGATGTTGTAGATCTATATGTTGCAGATGTTATAGATGTTGAAGATCTATATGTTGTAGATATTATAGTTATATATGTTATAGATGTTGTTGATCTATATGTTATAGATGTTATAGATGTTGTAGATGTTGTAGATCTCTATGTTGTAGATGTTGTAGATGTTGTAGATCTATATGTTGTAGATTTTATAGATGTTATAGCTCTATATGTTGCAGATGTTATAGATGTTGTAGATCTATATGTTGTAGATGTTATAGATGTTTAAGATCTATATGTTGTAGATATTATAGTTATATATGTTATAGATGTTGTAGATCTATATGTTATAGATGTTATAGATGTTGTAGATCTATATGTTGTAGATGTTTTAGATGTTGTAGATCTATATGTTGTAGATTTGTTATAGATCTATATGTTGTAGATGTTATAGATCTATAGCTATAGCTGTTGAAGTAGCTCTCCATGTATGTTGCAGCTGATCAGCTGCAGGTGTACCGTCAGCGCGTCGTCCTCGAACACCTCCCTGGCCTCCTCGTAGCTGCACATCTCCT
This sequence comes from Labrus bergylta, assembly GCF_963930695.1. Classification (NCBI taxonomy): domain Eukaryota; kingdom Metazoa; phylum Chordata; class Actinopteri; order Labriformes; family Labridae; genus Labrus; species Labrus bergylta. The sequence goes on from NC_089210.1 coordinate 15,170,801, forward strand.
CCACACACTCTCTCTCCAGACTGTCGGCCACCACCACCTCGAAGTCCCAGCTGTTATAGAGCAGAGAGCGAGACAGGAAGGAAGACGCCGCGCGCTCCTCCATCTGCACGGGGGCTCCTGCAGGACAAACAACAACAACAACAACAACAACAACAACATTGAGACACATCCAGCACAGCAGTGTGTGTGTGTGTGTGTGTGTGTGTGTGTGTGTGTGTGTGTGTGTGTGTGTGTGTCTGCGTGTGTGTGTGTGTCTATGTGTCTGCGTGTGTGTGTGTGTGTGTGTGTGTGTGTGTGTGTCTATGTGTCTGTGTGTGTGTGTATGTGTGTCTATGTGTGTGTGTGTGTGTGTGTGTGTGTCTGTGTGTGTGTGTGTGTGTGTGTGTGTGTATGTGTGTGTGTGTCTATGTGTCTGCGTGTGTGTGTGTGTGTGTGTGTGTCTATGTGTCTGCGTGTGTGTGTGTGTGTGTGTGTGTGTCTGTGTGTGTGTGTGTGTGTGTGTCTGTGTATGTGTGTCTATGTGTCTGTGTGTGTCTATGTGTCTGTGTGTGTGTGTGTGTGTGTGTGTGTGTGTGTGTGTGTGTGTGTGTGTGTGTGTGTGTGTGAGCTTACCTGGCTGTTGTCTGAAGGGGACGAAGCAGAAGACGAGCTGCAGCAGAGACAGAACACAGATCCACACGGCCGCCATCTCAACAAACAAACACCACAAGAAAGACGAGAAGGACGTCTGTAGAGCCTCACCTGTCCAGGTGTCTCCTTCTACTTATTCACTGTCCAGGTGTCTCCTTCTACTTATTCACCTGTCCAGGTGTCTCCTTCTACTGGTGCAGCTGTGTGTGAGAGGTGAAGTCAGTCACTCCTGTAGAGCTTCAGGAACACGGAGGCTGCAGGTTCACCTTCCTTATTGTGAGGTGAGTTGAAGTTTCCCAGAGTCAGATCTGAAACCTGTTAGACGACATACCTGCAGGAGGGAGGGACCTCCACAAACCTGTCTGTCCACCTGTCTCACTCTCTTTACTCAGTGTTTAGTCAGTAAAGACAAGCTGCTCTCATGAACTCTTCTGTCTGATTCATTCAGAACTTTAGAACTCCCATTGTGTTTAAAAAGTTACAAACACAGAAAAAGAAACACTCTAGAGAAATAGGAACAGGAAATTATGCTAAGAGTCCCTGTCAGAAGTGGAGGGCAACACTGACATCTAGTGGTACCACTAAGTAACTGCAGTTTAAAATGCCATATGTTAAAGTTGGGATCAGATAAGAAACAATAATTACTTAAAGAGAACCCCCCTCAGGGACAAGGTCCCCAAACCTTATTTTAAGAGCCACATGAAGGTCCTCTCAAACATGCTCAGACTGGTAGCCTAGCTGTTAGTGCAGGTGACCCAGGTTCAGGTCTGACCACCAGTGGCTCCTTTTCCACATGTCTTTCCCCGATCTCTCTTTCTCACCCCCTTTTTTTTTTTTAAAGGTTGATTTTTTGGGGGCTTTTTATGACTTTTTTTGGAAAGAGTTGGAAATCAGGGAGAGAGAGTGTTGGGAAGGATTTGTGGGAAAAGAGCCAAGGTCAGATTTGGTCCGCTCCAAGGACTACAGCCTCTGCATATGCGATGCACACCCCAACCACTCGCCTCTCTCTCCCTGGGTGTCTCACTCTATCCACTATAAAGATCCTTAGAAGAAATGAAAAACGACAAACCGACAGGTAAACAAACAGGTAGGTAAACAAACAGACAGGTAAACAAACAGACATATGCAGACGTTCAGTTTAAGTCATTAAAGACGAGAGAAATGTTTGATTTAAAGTTTATTGATAAAAGAAGTTTGAACTTTAATATAAAAATCAGGATGTTTTTAAAAGGAGATATAAATATGATGTTCTAAAGACAAACCGAGGGTTTGACCTCTGACCCCGACCCTTTACTGCACCACTAGAACAATTGAAAACAAAATAAACGACCCTGTTGTCAGAGGATCGTTCTCGTGTACATGTGGCCTAAAACACATCACAAATGATGGGGGAAGTGTCTGCTGACAAGACCCCGCCCCTAACGAGCGTCACAGATGAGACAGATTACAGGTAAGAAACAGGTATGACACAGGTCTGAAACAGGTAGGACACAGGTATGAGACCGATATGAAACAGGTATGAAACAGGTGTGACACAGGTATGAAACAGGTGTGACACAGGTATGACACAGGTATGAAACAGGTCTGAAACAGGTATGACACAGGTATGACACCGATATGAAACAGGTATGACACAGGTATGACACAGGTATGAAACAGGTATGAAACAGGTGTGACAAGGGTATGAAACAGGTGTGACACAGGTATGACACCGATATGAAACAGGTATGACACCGATATGAAACAGGTATGACACAGGTATGACACAGGTATGACACCGATATGAAACAGGTGTGACACAGGTATGACACAGGTGTGACACAGGTGTGACACAGGTGTGAAACAGGTGTGACACAGGTATCACCCCTAACGCTACAGGTTGACGGACATGAAGGTTATTTACAGCGACACTTGCTGACACCTGCTGTTTGTCCACCTCTGTCTGCTGCCCCCTGCTGGCCGATGTAGCATGACCGTTGTGAGAGGTGTTGCCACATGTTGAAATGTCACAGACGTTTTGAAATAAAGTAGAACATTGTAAATATGTTAATCAGTCACAGTGCTCACCGGAGACACAAAAAAATGACTTTGGCAAAAAGTGCAAAAAAAAAAAAAAAAATGCACCCTGTCTCTCTCTCTCTCTCTCTCACGCACACACACACACAAATACACACGCTCCTCTTTGGATGAACTGCAGTGGGATGAGACTGTGGTCTCCATGGTAACCGTCCTCAGAGGAGGACACAGGGACAGCCCCCTCCCTTCTGTTTGCCCGTGTGGTGAGCCGGAAGAGGAGGACTCTCCATCTCCTGAAACCGTCTGGGGGCGAGCGAGGGAGGAAGAGAGAGAGAGATGAAACTTCAGGGTTTAAATAAATACATTTACTGTAATGGAAGAAAAAGGTTTTTTAAATGTGAATAAATTAAACATCTGGAATCGGTGTTGGACTGGAGGGGGGCGTGTTCTCAGTCTGAGCGTTCACACAGGAAGTGAAAAGAATCAAACGGGTACCTGATGATCTTAACCAGCTCCAGGAAGCACTCGTCCACGTTATAGCGGTTCTTGGCCGACGCCTCCATGTAGTGGATCCTGTTCTCTGAGGCGAACGCCTGAGCGTCCTCTCTGGAGATCTGAACACAGAAAGCATGGTCATCACCATGTCTTCAGAAGTGATCCACTGAGCATGTGCAGTAACCTCTTACCACTCTCTGCTGCTCCAGGTCCGCTTTGTTCCCCACCAGCACCATCGGGAAGTCGTCTCTGTCTTTCACCCGCAGAATCTGAGTGTGGAACTTCTGCACCTCATGGTAGCTGAGGACACAAGGACAGAGGACGCAAGGACAGAGGACACAGGTGAGAGGACAGAGGTGAGAGGACAGAAGACACAAGGACAGAGGACACAGGTTAAAGGACACAGGTGAGAGGACAAAGGTTAAAGGACAGAGGACATAAGGACAGAGGACACAAGGACAGAGGACACAAGGACAGAGGACACAGGTTAAAGGACACAGGTGAGAGGACAGAGGACGCAAGGACACAGGTTAAAGGAAACAGTATAAAGGACAGAGGACACAAGGACAGAGGACAAAGGTTAAAGTATACAGGTGAGAGGACAGAGGACACAAGGACAGAGGACACAGGTTAAAGGAAACAGGATAAAGGACAGAGGACACAGGGACAGTGGACACAGGTTAAAGTATACAGGTGAGAGGACAGAGGACACAGGTTAAAGGAAACAGGATAAAGGACAGAGGATACAGGTTAAAGGACATAGGTGAGAGTTTGCTCTGGGCGAGAGATCAGTCTAAACTGTGACCTCACTTCCTGTTTGCTCAGGTGTTTTACCTGCCCCGGTCGTTGAGAGCGAACACGAGTAAGAATCCTTCTCCTGATCTCATGTACTGCTCCCTCATCGCTCCAAACTCCTCCTGACCAGCTGTGTCCAAGACTGATACACACACACACACACACACACACACACACACACACACACACACACACACACACACACACACACACACAGACACATAGACACACACACACACACACACAGACACACACACACAGACACATAGACACACACACACATAGACACACACACACACACACACACACACACAGTTAGTCTTAATATTAACACAAATTAAACCCATGTGTTGTCATCACAGATTTCCTCAAAATATGATTCATGTGTGTGTGTGTGTGTGTGTGTGTGTGTGTGTGTGTGTGTGTGTGTGTGTGTGTGTGTGTGTGTGTGTGTGTGTGTGTGTGTGTGTGTGTTTGTGTGGTTTTGGAAACATCAGTGTGACCCAACATTCTGCAGCCTGCCCACTCATGACAAGTCCTAACAGGGCCACACACACACACACACATTCACACTCCTGTGGGTCTGAGTCAGTGTGTGGAAAAAGAGGGTGTGTGTGTGTGTGTGTGTGTGTACACTCACTGTCCAGTCTGGTCTCCTTTCCGTCCACAGAGCAAATCTTGGTGTACGAGTCCTCGATGGTTGGGTCGTAGTCGGAGATGAAGTAGGACTGAAAAGAAAGAAAGAAAGAAGAAGAGACACAAAGACTCGTTTACACCAAAGGAACTCGATCCAGGGACCAAGAACCTTTACACCACAGGAACTCGATCCAGGGACCAAGAACCTTTACACCAAAGGAACTCGATCCAGGGACCAGGAACCTTTACACCACAGGAATTTGATCCAGGGATCAGGAGCCTTTACACCACAGGAAACAGTTCTTACTACATCAGGAAAGTGCTGCTCCCTTTTTAAAAATCTGCAGCAGTGATTCATGTTTCTGTTCACTTCAGGGACATCATGAGCAGGAACGCAGACTTTACAACACCAGGAACTCTCAGATCAGCAACTTATTTTCTAAAGGACTTTAAGCAGATCCTTGTCCGTGTTTCCATCGAGGTGTAACAATCTTTGACGATCAGTCAAAGATTGCCCTCTGATGTGTGAACAAGTGTGTAGCTCAGTCCATCAGGGTCTGCATCAGTCCATCAGGGTCTGCATCAGTCCATCAGGGTCTGATAGCATGAGCTCCGGTGGTAGGGTTGTCACGACAACAGGATTTTAACCTTCTATAGAAAACTGGTCAAAAATCAAAGGATAGAGAAAAACCTGTTTGTCACCATGGCAACAACAGGCAAGAAGATGATTGGTCATGGATTGTCGTTGTAGTTTAACTCCTGCACGCCATGGCAACAAACAAATGCTTGTGTTTGTTGTTGATGTTTGAGTGTGACTGAGACGCCCCCCCCCCCCCTTTTTTTCTGTGTGTTTTCCCTTTTGGGCCAATCAGACGAGAGAAACATCACATCACCTGTGGAGTTATCTCACAGCAGTGGACGAACAAGAAAAAAGTCAATAAAGAGAAAATCAACAACAACAAGTGTGTGTGTTACTGTGTGTGTGTGTGTGTGTGTGTGTGTGTGTGTGTGTGTGTGTGGGTGGGTGTACCTGGATGAACTGGATGGTCAGCGCGCTCTTGCCCACCCCTCCTCCTCCCACCACCACCAGTTTGTATCTCTCCTCCTCTCCGCTCATTGTTACCGAGCCGGGTCTGATCCGGGATTTATCCGGGACCGATCCGGACCAAAGATAGTCTGGGACCTGAAGAGTGTTGCAGCTGCCGAGGCCCAGAGCCGATGAGAGCCGATGAGAGCCGATCCTGTGAGCAACAGTTGTGTCTTCAGTGTAAAGTTGTTCACATGGAGCTCATGGTGGAGCGGACTCACGAAGAGCAGCAGCGGGGCTTTGCGCTGATCCACGCCGGGGACAGAAGCCTGTTCTCAGTCACAGTTTCTCCTTCGCGACCTGTGAAGCTCCGAGCTGTTCTCCTCCTGCAGGCGGACTGAGGGCGGAGCTACTTCCTCTTTTCTTTCTCTAAAACTCACACAGACTAACACAGACACACACAGTAACACACACAGTAACACTAAAACACACTAACACACGCAGCCTTCAGAGTGCGTGTGTGTGTGTTTGTGTGTGCGCGTGTAACAGTAGTTAAAATTGTGATCGTCTGTTTCGTCTCTTCGGATCATTAAAATGAAATCTGAGTTGAACACATTCCTCTAGCGTGTGTCACTTTCCTTATTTGGTCATTTGGAGGTTCCGTGACGTTACATTAGACTTTTTTTTAACAGGATGTAAGAAAGCAGCACGAGGGCAGAACAGGGTGCGTCATACTGATCTATAACATCTGGATCTATAAAAAGTAGATCTAAAATCTGTGTGTGTGTGTGTGTGTGTGTGTGTGTGTGTGTGTGTGTGTGTGTGTGTGATATCCTTGCCCTGAGGCAGCACATACTTCACCTCTGTACCTGAAAACTTCACCGGGAGTTCACCTGCAGGGGGCCCTCATGAGGCGGACAGAGAGCTGAAGTGTTATATTTTGCACCGGATGTGAAAGCAGTTCAGCCCTGTGATTGGTTAGTGTAGATTCTACTGAAATGATTTCATCTTTATTTATTATAACACAGGAGCATGATCACCTCTGTGTATCTTTACACTGAGACTTTAAACTGTAACTGAGGGAATCAGCTGCAGACCTCTTCTGCCCCCTGCTGGACATCAGAGAGAATGCAGGTTTAAGATGTAGAGCTGCAGAATGTTTTAATGCCTAGTGACACCAGGCTGTCAAATGAAGTCACCATGGTTATTAACAGTGAAACGGTTACATCTGTGGTTCTCAACTGGAGGGTCGGGACCCAGAACAGGTTCGTGGAGTCGTTGTCAGTGAGCCCTTTGTTTTGTTCTGACGTCCAAACGGCTTCAAAATCAATCCGAGTGGTTGAAACTTTTCAGTTTTTCATGTCACAACTTCTCGTTAAGAGGTGCTGGCGGATCCTGGGGCTGGACCAGGTGAGAACCACAGGTTTATTATACCATATATTGGCTCCAAAGGTGCTGTCCCGCCCCGCTAGGAGAGAGAGCGAGGCTGTGTCTGCTCTGAGGCTTTCAAAATAAAAGCTTCACATATGAACTCAAAGGTATCAGACTCACCTGTCACTCAAATCAAAGTAATGAATTCGTGTTCCATTCTGACAGCAGGGTATCACTTTAGGGGGGTTAGGTCCTGAGGGGCTCTGTTTGTTGAGACACCAGCAGGGGGCGCTCTTATGATGAAAAGCTTGGTAACCTCTGATTTATGTAATTTAATATTCTGACACATTCAAACATGTTGAGTCAATCCGACAGTTTAATGATCATAAATACATGAAATCAAAGTCTTAAAGCGCCGATCACAAGGTCACATGATCACAAGGTCACAAGATCAGCTGATGTTTGTTTTCATGTAAACTTTTTATAGAATCGTCTCTGTAATAAATAAATCATCAATAAATAAATCAGCTCTCTGTCTGTACAAACATCATTATCTTTAACAAACATGCTCACACATAAGCCCCGCCCTCAGCACCTGTACGGCAGGGCGGGCTGTCCCATCTTCACAGGGGGGACAAACAGACCCCCCAGTAGCAGCCTCTCCCCCCAGTCCAGCAGCTTGTTGAGGCTGAAGCTGAACGGGGACAGCAGACCCTGTTCCTTCTGCTGCCTGTGGGGGGCGCTGTGCTCCTTCTGCTGCCTTTGGGGGGCGCTGTGCTGCCTGTGGGGGGCGCTGTGCTCCCTGTGGACGTCCTGTTTACTGTCTCTGTAAGGTGTGGTTGCCCCCCCTGCAGGGGGGACAGGGCTGACTCCCAGCGGTGTCAGAGAGAGGGTGAGGCTCTTACGTTTGTCCTGTAGTGAAGCAGAGGATGCTGGGAGTTGTAGTGTGAAGGGGGGTGGGACATGACGTTCCCTCTGCTGCAGGTTTAGAGTCTCATGAAGATGTTGGATCCCCCTTTCCTCAAATCGGAGTCTGTGTCCGCTCTGATCTGTCAGATCTGAGGCTTCCTGATGCTCCGCCCTCTGCTCGTTGTGGGCGGGGTTACAGTCAGAATGTTGCTCATTGTGGGCGGGGTTACAGTCAGACTGTTGCTCGCTGTGGGCGGGGTTACAGTCAGGATGATGGGTGATGCCGCCCCCTGCAGGCGTGTTGAGGCTCAGCGTGCTCTGGAAAAGCTGCAGCTGACCCAGGAAGTTAAAGTTTGGAGAGATGGAGGGACGACGCTCCTTCACAAACCTGCAGAGACACAGGACAGCAAAGTTAGGACTTCTTAGGACGACCTCTCACTCTGATAACAATACATCCAATCTGAGAGTGTACCTGTAGGCCTGGTCCAGGTCCAGTCCCAGACTGTACATGATGTAGGCCACAGCGAGGGCCGGAGACCGAGAGATCCCTGCTGCACAGTGGACCAGGACCGAGGCCCCCGAGGACATGGCCCCGTCTGAACACACACACACACACACACACACACACACACACACACACACACACACACACACACACACACACACACACACACACACACACACACACACACACACACACACACACACACACACACACACACACACACACACACACAGTTAGATGTCATGAAAGTATACTGTGCATGAAGAGTGGGGGAGGGGAGGGGGGGCTTACCGATGAAGCTGAGCGCCTCTGGGATCCAGGGCAGCAGGTCGTCCCACAGAGAGTCGTCGATAGGGATCCGAAGGTAACGAGAGTGAGGCAGGAAGGACGGCTGAGGACTACAACGACTCACAGAGAGGACGTACGAGATCCCCAGAGACGACAGGCCGTCCTGCAGAGAGAGAGAGAGGGAGGGAGAGAGAGAAAGAGAGAGAGAGAGAGGGAGGGAGGGAGAGAGAGAGAGACACTATGAAACACAGGGCAGAGAGAGAGAGAGTGGGCGTGCAGAAACTTGACAGAACTATCTCGAGTACAAAATGATCTAATCGGACATTGTTTTGATCCTTTGCTCTCCATTAGGGGGCGCTCATAGCTCTCACAGTCCTGCATAACGTCACTAAAGCGCTCTACCTGAACACCAGCAGTCAGCTGTAAACAACACCAACACCTCCTCCAATCAGTAGTAATAATAATAATAATAATAATACAATAACTTTAATACAAATGATTGCATGAAGGAAAATGAAAGCACAAAGTGACGTCATTATAAGAACATAAAAATAACATTTAAAAGTATATTTATTAACGTCGACCTGCAGCGCTCACACTCACCTGCGTCACGTCGCTCTCTGCTCCCAGGTAGAGTCTGGGCAGGATGTTGGAGAGTGGAGGTTTCTCCGAGTCTCTGTCCCGAGTCCACAGCATGTCTGAGACAGGAAACACACAGCATGTTACACCTGCAGGGGGTCTACCTTAAAGCCTCTGGGTTTCTGTGTGCGCAGCATGCAGGTCTGACAGCAGCGACTCCTCGACTGAGCGCTTCTTTCTGTCGGAACAGGTCAACCTGCAGCTCCTAGAGACCCCATAGTCCTGCTGCTCACAGAAACCTGCAGCTCGCATAGTCCTGCAGCTCACAGAAACCTGCAGCTCGCATAGTCCTGCAGCTCACAAAAACCTGCAGCTCGCATAGTCCTGCAGCTCACAGAAGCCTGCAGCTCACAGAAACCTGCAGCTCCTAGAGACCCCATAGTCCTGCAGCTCATAGAAACCTGCAGTTCCTAGAGACCACAGAAACCTACAGCTCATAGAGACCCCATAGTCCGGCTGCTCACAGAAACCTGCAGCTCGCAGGGTCAGGATATCAAAAGAATATGAATCTTGAATGTTACTCACTGTCAGAGTCGCAGTAGGTAGTTTTCTGTCTGCAGCAGCTCCTGGTGTCTCTGCCTCTTTGTGCTCTGAGCTCGGCTCCTCTAAACTATGAGCTCATCCTCAGTCCAACAATAGATCAGCACGGGATGATGTCATCTGCAGCCAATCACAGGCCGGCAGGGCGCGCAGACTCAGCAGAGATGATTCTACACCTCAGTGATCCTGTGCAAATATTAAAACGGACTTTTTCTTGTTCCTTCAGGTGCATTAAACGCGGCAGTCTGAGCATGCGCACACAAGTTTATCTCTGACCCACATCCTCTAACATGAAGTCAGATCTTTATTAACGAGATGGAGCAGAGGAGGCTCACAGTGGTTCATGTGACGTCATGCTAAAGGCTTGTCTTTAGTACGCAGACAGCATTCTTCCTCCTGTCCAGCAGAGGGCGACTCCTCAGTGATAAACTCCGGAATCAGTGAAGGTTCATAAAGCTGCTGCAGGTGTCAGTGTATCAGTCAGTGTGGAGGAACTTTATGTGACAGTATGTTTGTCAGAAGTGTTGGCTCCTCCCACTGACCACAGCTCAAAGTCTTACACTAAAGATGGATGATCAGGTTGTCAAGCTGCTTTAGATCAGATGTTACAACAAGTAGTGTGTGTGTGTGTGTGTGTGTGTGTGTGTGTAAGAGAGAGAGAGAGAGAGAGAGAGTGTGTAAGAGAGAAAGAGAGTGTGTGTGTGAAAGAGAGAGAGTGTGTGTAAGAGAGAGTGTGTAAGAGAGTGTGTGTGTAAGAGAGAGTGTGTGTGTGTGTAAGAGAGTGTTTGTGTGTTTAAGAGTGTGTGTTTGTGTGAGAGAGAGAGTGTGTGTGTGTGTGTAAGAGTGTGAGAGAGTGTAAGAGAGTGTTTGTGTGTGT
>NC_089210.1:15184028-15246528 GCF_963930695.1 Labrus bergylta
TACCTTAGCCTTCAGGACTTCAGTGTCCATTCCATGACTGGCCTTAAAGATTTTCTGTGCTTCTTGTGTAGGCCTGACGAGAATTTAAAAAGGAGACGTTAATATTAGCAGGGAACACACACACACGCACGCACACACACACACACACACACACACTTACTGGCTGAGCTGTTTCCAGCGCTGGAAAAAGTCCTGGGACGCCATCTCAGTGGGCTGGAAGAACTTGTTAATGGTGACGGGCAGCTTCAGGGTGAGATTCTGCAGAGCTCCACCGTATCTGTTTGAAGGTTGGGTTAGGGTTAGGGAGTGTTTGAGCTGTGTGACTGATACACAGCCTCAGTGTCAGCTCACCTGAACTTGATGTTGAGCAGTGGAGCCTCTGAGAAGTCGGTCAGACACTCGATGTTGAGCACCTGTTGGATCTGAGCTCCACCCTCTACCAGTGGCTCAACTGGTTTGGTCTGAACGTTGAGCTGTAACTGGCTGTCAAGGAGCATCCATACATCACTAATACAAAAACACACACATACACTCGCACCTACACACACTCTGATGTGAGCACAGTCAGAGGAGTTGATGATATATATTCACAAACATTAGTCTGCTTTCTACAGGAGGTTCACACACTGTTAATGTACCTGTGATCTGTCCACTTGTGTATGATTATGTAAACCTCCAGGTGGATCTACCTGAGCGCATACACTCTGTGACTCTGAAAGGATATGAGACTGCAGCTCTCCAGGACAGCTGACTGTGGTGGTGAAGCTAGCGAACTGAACCGACGTCTTGTTACCGTAGAATAAGTACATCCTCCCTGAGACACACACACACACACGTTAGAAACTCAAACATGGAGTCTCGATTTATAAAGAGTATGGAGAGAAGAGCCGCTCCAGTCTGAAGAAACCAGGCTAACTACACCAAACGACACGAACATATGTGGATAAAGCCCAACAGACTCCGCCCCCTCCTGTCATAAAACACTCACCCAGGTTCTGACGGTACTCAGACTTGATGCCGATCTGTAGCAGCTGATTCTCAAACAGAACTCCGTTGTTCTTGCAGACAAACCTGCAGGTGAAACACATCATGGAGTCAGTGACCAATGAGCAGTCAGTTTGATGAATCAATACTCAGCTACATAAAGCATCATCACAGGTATCACAGGTTATTCGGTTTGATGAATCACAACTCAGCTACTTAAAGCATCATCACAGGTATCACAGGTAATTCAGTTTGATGAATCACAACTCAGCTACTTAAAGCATCATCACAGGTATCACAGGTAATTCAGTTCGAAACTGATTCATGTTTACCATTTGATTATTTAAGGATTAAAAAGCAGTTTGTCTGATTAGGTGGGGAACTCTGCAGGAATCAATTAGAACAGGTTAATTAATCAAAGATGACAGCAGGTGACTCCCCCTACAGGCAACATGCAGCGCTGCAGCCAGTCTCACACACACACACACACACACGCACACACGCACACACGCACACACGCACACACACACAGAAAGCTTACTTGTTGAGAAGTTCATCTGCCTCAGGAAGAGGAGCAGCAGGATCCTCAGAGGGAGGAGCAGAGCTGAGAGGCCGCAGGACAGAGGAGGAGGACCAGGAGGAGGACCACAGGATAGAGGAGGAGGAGGACCACAGGATAGAGGAGGAGGAGGACCACAGGATAGAGGAGGAGGAGGACCACAGGATAGAAGAGGAGGAGGACCACAGGATAGAGGAGGAGGAGGACCACAGGATAGAGGAGGAGGAGGACCACAGGATAGAAGAGGAGGAGGAGGACCACAGGATAGAGGAGGAGGAGGACCACAGGACAGAGGAGGAGGAGGACCAGGAGGAGGACCACAAGACAGAGGAATACATGAAAGAATGGAGAAAGAAAGGAGGAGGGAGGAGTAACATGAGGAGGAAATCAGAGCGGTTACAGAGAAACACCAGAGAAGGAGGAGGAGAGGATAAAATGCTGAGGTTAGTGAAAGCAGTTAAACATCTTTTCACAGACATGTTCAGTTTCATCATCATCTATCTACATGTTAGTGTGTTTACTGCAGCACACTGAGTCAAACACTAGCTCAACACGTCATCCAATCAGGAGTGATCACCCTGCCGAGCCATGCTCAAACTGAAGACATTAAAAGGGTGTTCCTGTAGGATCACAGACTCCACCTGCGGGGGGGCGCACTCACAGAGGAGCTTTAAACTATCCTCCCACATTATTAAACATATCTGTAATGTGAAGAACATGTGCTGGACCACGAGTGTCACAGTTTAAACTTCAGTATGAATAAAAAGTTAACACTATCGTTACCACGGCAACACAAATCAAAGTCCTAGTCGCCAAACACGGGCTGATTTATGGTTTTTAATTTGCAGAACTGCAGACAGACTCCTTTACCACAACACCTTCCCTGATTGTTGTATTGCATTGTTGTCACGCTAGAGAGGGGGCGGGGCTTCCTGCCTGGGTGTATGGCCAAATGGCTGAGGAGCCAGCATCTTGATGAGCTCAGGCGTGCAGGTTTGCAGGAGGTCGTGGGAGGCTGGATGAGAGACAATTGACTGCTTCCCCGAGTTTATCTTGAGTTATTGTCCCGTGTTTTATGTTAGAATACTGAGCTGTCATGCGACGGAGGAGAACGCGCTGGAACTGAGCAGAGAGAGTAATTCCAGAGTGAAGCATTGTGGTGCCGCAGCGAGGCAGCAACAGGTGAGGTCTGTCTCTCTAGCTTTAGCAGCCGGTCTCAGGTTTGTGTTTGATTTGATTGATATGAAAACAGGGTGGTGCATCATTAAGTCAGAATACTGAGTGTGACTTTAAAGAGCGCTCAGTGTGAACACACAAGCTGCTTCTCTTCAGTGAGCTGCAGTAAAACATGATCCTAACTTCACACACTGTTCACATGTATGTAGAACATGAAGCTGGATGTTTACAGCAGAGCCATGATGTTTCTATGTCTGTAATAATAACGAGTGTAGATGATGACAGTGAAGCAGGAAGCAGCACGACTTCCCTTTGATGTTCCTGAGAGGACGAACAATAAACTGAAAATACAGAAAAGACTAAGCTAATTAATAATGAAGCTCTAAGGAGAGAGTAGCCCTTCAGTTATTTAAAGCTTAAACAAAAGTTTGGTTAGTTTTTAACTTTATTTTGGAGGGAAACATCTTTTCATCGTGTTTTCATCACCAGAGTGTTTAAATGTGTTTGTACATGTTCAGTGTGTGTGTGTGTGTGTGTCTTTTATAAATTAAACCAACAACATGTTCATTGAAAGACACACAATCTATCCTACAAACACAACGTGGATCCGCCATGTTTGTAGTTTTCTAACTGTAGTAACATGACTACAGGCCCTTACTCCGAGTCACCAGAACCCTCCACCAATAGGGAGTCAGAGGTCTCGGTGGGCGGTTCCAGATCTCTGTCAATGTCCAATCACGGAAGAGGACAGGAGACAGACACACATTCAAATCAAAACACACGCGCGCACACACACAAGCGCGCGCACACACACACAGGAAAATGGAGAGAAGGGAAGAAGAGAAAAAAGACGAAAGACAGTCACAAACACAGCAAGATAAAAGAACAGACAAGTGTAGCCGACCTGACGACCATGGAGACTGAACGTGTCAGACGGACTTTAACCCCTTCTGTTAGAAGTTTAGGTTATATTAACAGCCTGATAACACCCCCCTCCCCCCCCCAATGACATGATGGGGGGACTACCTGCAGTCTCTGAGGCGAGCTCAGATTGTGACAGTGAGACAGATGGTGTTGTTATCTTATACAACAAGGAATAAAACAATGAATGAAGTAGATTTAATATGATTCCTCGAACGCCTTGTTGAGATAACATTCAGGAGGATAAATAAAAGTGTTGTCAGGCTCTGCAGAGGAGCAGTGAGGTGAGGGTCAATGTCTCCAGGTCGACAGGTTCATATTAAACAAAGAGAGAGAAAGACAGAGCCGACAGCAGCACAGACACTTTACACTTAGCTGTATGAGGGCGCCGTCACACCGCTGTTTACAGACAAAAAAAGAGACGCACGTCCAAGTCCACTACGGCACATCAGAGAACATATCAGAGAACTGACATTTTATCAGATACAGCCATAAATAAAATCGATAAATAAAAGAGAGCCGCGGTCATAGAACATGACAGCTTCCTGTCTTTACTCTGAGTCACATACAGACTGAATGAAGGCTGTCCAAACTGACATTTTATCAGATACAGCCATAAATAAAATCGATAAATAAAAGAGAGCCGCGGTCATAGAACATGACAGCTTCCTGTCTTTACTCTGAGTCACATACAGACTGAATGAAGGCTGTCCACGTTGTTTACCTGAACTGTACCGTGTCACAGCGTGCCGTTAGTACAACACGGAGCGCTCACACTGCTCAAATAAACCCGACTTTAGGGGGGGAAGCGTTCTTAGGCACGGTACGGATTGCCAGTGTGACCGCGCCCTTAAACACAAACACACCACAACTGTCTACACACACACACACACAGAGAGAACAGCACCTGTCAATCAAAGTCAAGGTGCTTCAACAGCTGTGTGTGTGTTGCATATATCTGATGTTTCTGTCTTCAGTGTCTCATCCAGCTCATCAAGAGCATTTACCTGAGGAAGCCGTCATCGTTCACAGCAGCAGAGACTGCAGCAGGCCCCGCCTCAGAGAACACGTCAACCAATAGGCTGCCAGCGCTTGCTGGAGCAGCACCGACAGGAACCGCAGAACGAATCCCGAGGAGGTCAGCTGACGGAGACGGGGTGGACTAAGAGAAAGGAGAGAGCGGTCAGTCGGACCATGATGATAAAACACTTCAGTTAGACGATACACAGAGAGCGTGCTCACAGCGTTAGAGGCCGCCATGGCTGACGTGTCAGGGCCCCTCTCGCCCCCTCCGTTCAGCTCTCCTCCCTCCCTCTTGTTGTCCTCCAGCTCGGTCACAGACACGGCGCCCGGGCCTTTCTTCTTCTTCAGTTTAGCCAGGATGGACGACTCCCTCTCTGGGAACGGAGGCATCTCCTCCAGGACGGTCGCCTGAGGAGACACAGAGAGACACAGGTGTTCTTTAAGAGCTACACACACAGACACACACACAGAGAGACACACACGGACACAGAGACACACACACACACACACAGACACAGACACAGACACAGACACAGACACACACAGAATCACAGACACACACACAGAATCACAGACACACACAGACACACACAGACACACACTCACACACACTCACACACACACACCAGGACGTCAGTGCTGGCAATGGAGGAAAGCTTCAGGTACTCCACGGCTCTCTGCTGCAACTCCACGTCGGAGTTTCGGATCTGGCTGTCGCAGCGCAGCACCTCCTGGATGGTGGCCTTGGTCTCTGGGAACAGGTTGATGAACTTGATGTAGGCGGACAGCAGCAGGGCGCGGGTGGGCACCGAGCACAGGTGGAATTTGGAGTGAAGAAGGTTAAACTGGACCAGGGGGCTGAAACATCAAGCAATATTATTAGTCATCAATCAGACTTTTAACTTTGTGCTTTAGCAGACAAAAAACACTAACCAACCTGGATCGAGGGTCACCAGCAATAAGATTTCCAAACTCTCCCAGAATGTAGCCTCCAACTTTCACCATGTTCTCATGGCAGGCGGGGGCCTGCAGGGCCTGCAGCAGAAAAAACACCGATGTTACTGTGTGATAATAAGAGGCGTTCTAAAGAGCTGGATCAGACATCAATCAGAGCATTCAGCAAATACTCACTCTTAAAAGCTGATCAATAATAATAATAATAATGATAATAATAATACATTGGTTTTATAAAACACTTTTCTGAAAACTCAAAGACGCTTTGACAAAAACATAAAACAATAAACTACAAGGACAGTACAACGAAAAAGTAATGTGGGGGGGGGGGAATTAGTGGTTGTAGGCAGTGATGAAGAGTTGAGTTTTGAGGGATTTCTGGAAGGAGGTGAGTGTGTGTGTATGTGGGGGGGGGGTCTCGGATGTTATTTGGGAGTGAGTTCCAGAGGGTTGGAGCAGCAATGGAGAAAGCCCTGTCACCCCAGGGCCGATAGTTTGGGTGCGTTCGAATTGTCCCTCCTATCTCCTTTCACTATCCACTTTACCTTAACCCCGGAAGCATTTAAGTGGCGGCCATGATAAGAGCTGTTCGAATTCTCTAAAAGTTAAGGAAAGGTGGGTCAATGCTTCCTTTATAACCTCCTTTAGCACAGGATACACTGGACCATCCTTTACCAAAGGAGATGAGATATGCCGCCCCACAATTCCTTGCGGCCACAAAATTTAAAGCGAGTCGCACATCTGACCGTTCACGGAAATGAACGATGATTGTAAAGTGACACAGATCATGTAAGGGATAAAAAGAGACATTTTTATCCAGATGATGTTTTATTCAACATATTTCATTCACTTAAGGATGCTATGTGCAGTTGTACATTTGTATGCTTAAAATATTATGTGTAGGCTATATCTTGCAGAAATGTAACAATTAATTTCATACAATCATACTTATGTTGATGTTGATTTATGAGTGGACAGGAAGCTGATGGTTTCACTTTTGTTAGGCTACTTGTAGCCTGGTAATCTATATTTCTTTTATATCAATCCCAACCTTGTGGTGATTAGGATTATTTCACCGGTAAGAAGGCACAGGGGAAAGTTTTTTAGATGCGCTTTTAGTAGTCCATTTTCTGAACAATGTAGTTTCAACACGGCGGACCCACGTCATTAACCTCCGCCGACCTGTCGCATTTAGTGACGCCGCCTAGGAGGGACAATTCGAACGCACCCTTTGTCCTGCGGGGGGGGGGGGGGGGGGGGGGGGGGGGGACAGGATGTCAGTCTACATGTGAACATTTCAGGCAGTATCACCTCAAAGACCGTCTTGGCGGCGTAGCCCTGCACGTCATCTCGGTTGATGACGATTTGGATGACACGATACCAAACCTCCTCACTGACATAGTCTCCAGCGATGCGGATCAGGTTTAGGATGGTGTCCACGTACCATGAGTAATCCACGGCGTACTTCTCTGCCAGGATGGCCACCTTCAGCACCTGGAGGAGGGAAACACATTAAAGCTTATAGTCTGATAATCTTACAGTCAGATGGTCGCCTCCACGCGGCTCCACCCACCATCTCCTCCCTGATGGAGTAGTCTGCGGTCTCCAGGTAGCTCAGCATCTCAGCTACGATCTGCTTGGCGTTGCTGCGGTCACACATGGCGTAGAGCAGATCAGCCGCTCGCTGCCGAACACTCACGTCCCTCTCAGTCTGCAGAGACACAGAGCACACGTTACTGCTTCAACTCAATGATTTGATAAGACAGAGGTAAGGCGTGTTCTGTGCACGGGGCGCCACCTTGAGGGCGTTGATGACGGTCTCGATGTGCGTCTTCACAGCTTCATGAGAGAACTCGGAGCTGGCCAGAGTGCACATGCTCTCCAGAGCCAGGTAGCGCAGGTTAGTCTCTCTGTGCTGCAGGAACTGGCCCAGCTGGTTACAGGCTCGCACCAGCAGGTTCGGCTCACTGAGGACCAGAAGACCAGAAAGTCAAATTAAACTCCCCGAGTTAGACGTGTCAACATAAACCTGAGCAGGCTGTAAGAGCTGACTTTACATTTAAAACTTCTAACAAAGACCACCATGTAGTGAATAAGACACTCTGACATCATCATCTGCTTGGCTGATATCTCACCTGTCGTAGTGGATGATGAGGGAAATGGCCTCGAACAGGATGGCATTCTTGGCATTGGAGTGCTGAACCTTCTTGGACTTGGGTGGCTCCTGGGCCTTGTTGAGGATGGTCTCCAGACACTCCACCAGACGACCTTTAACAGCGCCATCCTCTGGAGGAGGGTAGCACTGCAGCAGGCGCAGCAGCTTGCAGGAGAGCCACGGTGCAGGGACAAAGTAGTAGGTGTAGTCCTGCAGGTCGGTGGAGGCTGACGACACAATCTGCAGAACACACAGGTATCAGAAGGTAACCAGTGGAGACTCTGCATCACTAACACTCATTCAGGAAGGATCAGCAGTGTTCTCTCGTAGTGACTGAACAGGGGTCAAGTCATCCACCTGAGAATCTTCAATGTAGTTTACTAGAGCTCTGATTGTATCTTTGTTTATTATTATTTGTTTATTTAACAGCATGCAGTAAACAAGCTTCATATGTTAAGTACGAAGTAGATGCCATGCATAAAGGTTTCTAGCCTTGGCTAATTGCAACCCCCGTCCCTGGCTAGGCTTTCAAAATTAAAACTGAATCATTAGACTTACAGAAACATTGATGTTATATTTGTATATTTTATATTTGTATGTTAAGCTGCTCTTTGTTACTGTCACTCACCCTGCTGAGACGAGACACGGCCAGGGACACACAGGTCTTAAACTCATCCGGATTCTTCTGACTCAGACAAGTGATGAGAGAGATGGCAGCTGTCACCACACCCTGAAACACACACATCAACATCATCTTCATCTTCATCTTCATCTTCATCTTCATCTTCATCTTCATCTTCATCTTCATCTTCTCTGTTATTTCAGGTCTTAAAGGAAACTTTCATCACGTTGTTCAGATGTAGTGTGCAGGTGTTCTCACCATGTGCTGGTCGTTTAGCAGGTGAACCACACGAGACGTCCACTCCCCCATCAACACGAGGTCAGGAGAGGTCTTATAGAGCCTCAGCAGACAGAGAGCGGCGGACTGCTTCACGCTGTCCATGGTGTCTCTGCAGGCGTCACATGACCAGCTCAGTCACACATGTGTTTGAGACATGACAGATACTATCAGGAGAGTTCAGACCACTCACCCAGCCACCAGGATCCGGGGGATCTCGCTGGCGAAGGCCTCGGCCATCTCACGGCTCCCCACATTGGCGATGCAGTGAAGCGCAAGGCACATGAAGGTGGGGTTACGGCTCGAAAGGTCGTTCTTGATGGCGTTGTTGATGAGACGGATGAGCTCACTGTTACTGTTCACCAGCACGGAGATGAACAGGTAACCCTGCAGGGTTTAAAATCATACACATCAGATACACCTGGGAAATGTAGTCCTTTAACGTTTTCAATTACAAACATCAGATACACCTGGGTAATGTAGTCCTTTAACGTTTTAGATTAGACACATCAGATACACCTGGGTAATGTAGTCCTTTAACATTTTAGATTAGACATATCAAGATACACCTGGGTAATGTAGTCCTTTAACGTTTTAGATTAGACACATCAGATACACCTGGGTAATGTAGTCCTTTAACATTTTAGATTAGACATATCAAGATACACCTGGGTAATGTAGTCCTTTAACGTTTTAGATCACAAACATCAGATACACCTGGGTAATGTAGTCCTTTGACATTTTAGATTAGACACATCAGATACACCTGGGTAATGTAATCCTTTAATGTCCCTTCATGTTGTTGACATGTTGAGAGAGTTGTTGACTCCAAGTGTATCATGGTAACTGTAGTTTCTCAGTTGTATTGTAAAGCTCATTTTTTATGACACATGATGATGATCTATGTGTAATAAATCTTTAACACCAGCAGGTGGAACTAAAACACTGCTAGTTCACACCTGTGTGTTTGAGTGACATTAATTATTATAATTCACGAGGACTAAACAAACAGCTGGATTATGTTATTGTGATGGTTGATTCAAACTGCCCGACTGACAGATAGCTGCTCCTGCTCCCTCTCTCGTCTCCTGCTCCCTCTCTCCTCCCTCTCTCCTCCCTCTCTCATCTCCTGCTCCCTCTCTCCTTTCCTGGTCCCTCTCTCCTCTAATGAAGCCTTTTACTCCTGTCCCTACATTTAGTTGATGGTTTCTATCCTCAGGCCAGTCTTAATGTTAGTGTCCTCACTGAAGGGTCAGAGAATAAAAAGCTTTGTGCTGTGTAAAGTTCCTGACTCGACATTATCCCGCTGACTCAACACTTCCTGTTCCTGAGTCCACCACACAGTGAGGAAACAGGTTCAGCTCTCTGTTCTGCTTTAACATCAACTATGTTCTTCACCTCCCTGTTCTCTACATGTTCAAAACAAAAAAAGAAATCAAGAGGAGCAGGAGGAGAAGGAGGAGCAGGAGGAGCAGGAGGAGCAGGAGGAGGAGGAGGAGGAGGAAGAGGAGGGTGACTATGTTCCTCTTGGGGATGATTATGTGGTCTGTTATTTCAGATTCAGGTTTTTTGTTCTTCACGTTTTGTAAAAAGATTCAAAGTCAGATTGAAAATGATCGATAGTGTTGGAAAGAACTGAAGCTTTAAACTAAAGTATAAGGTGACGGTCCAATCAGATCCACAGGTCGCTTCTCATTTCAATGTTTCAGAAAGATGTCTTTAAAACTATGACATCACGGCATGCTGACGTGGACTTTAAATACTTCTTTGACACGTTTCAGCTTCAAACCTTCATCAGGAAGTCCAACAGATGAACAGAGAGCCTCTCGTCTCCCCTCATATCAGCTGGACTGTTATACCAACAACATCCAGGTGAAAAAGTTTGTTAATAAAAGTGAAGACGACTTCACAGATTGTTGTTTCAAACATTAAAGGTGAGTTCAGATAAGAGAACCTGTGACTGAAACTCCATCTCTGACGATGTGAAGCAAACGCCATAAAGCCAACATTTAAAGAGCGAGTCATGTCTCTGTGCAGACCCAGGTCAACGAGTTGAACCTGAACTGTAGTCTGGACCTGAAGCCCGGAGTCTGGATGAAGACCAGCACTGAACCAACACAGCGTGATAACACACAGGTCATTGATCCTCCTACAGCCTGGATCACACAGTCTTTCATATTCTGACATCATGATCCCACCATGTGATCAATACGAGCTGCTGATTAAACAGAAGAAACTGTCACATCTCAGATTGTGTTTCCCAGAACTCCTCGTTCTCCAAACCTCCCTGATTGTGTTCACACAACGTCACGTATCGATCCCTGAGCTCTACTTCTCCTGACGACACACACATCGTCTGCACTGAGTTTAAAAACAGACTGATGATGAGCTCATGATGTGAAAGATCAATCGTTAGAGACACACAGGCTTATTAAGAAACATGTGTTAGAGGGGGCGTGGCCTAATTCAAGACAAGACATTTTTGTTTTGAATAAAAAACCTTGGCTGACTACTAAAACTGTTTGAAGACGTTTAACATGCTCACATGAACTGAAAAATAACAAATCATTTGAACACACACACACACACACACACACACACACACACACACACACACACACACACTGTTAGATGTCATGAAAGTATACTGTGCATGAAGAGTGGGGGAGGGGAGGGGGGGGCTTACCAATGAAGCTGAGCGCCTCTGGGACACGCACACACGCACACACGCACACACGCACAAACGCACACGGCAGTGGACTTACGATCTGCTTCTCGGTGTACTTGTTGGAGCTGAGCAGGTTGACGGCCTCCATGTGTCCGAAGTCGATGTCATGTCCGAGCAGGAAGATGAAGAGCAGCTTGCACACGTACTTCTTCTTGCTGTATCCATCCAGAGCTTTGTCTCCCTTGAACTTGGAGCGAATGTTGGCCAGCTCTTTATTGATCCGTTTGATCTCGGCTTCCTTACTCTTACCTGAAAGAACAGGAAGTGACACGTTGTCATCATTTACAATGTGCACAGGACGCCTCCTCTCACTGAGGGTAAAGAGTCTGTAAAGATGTGCTTTCAGATATTAAATATGAGACAAAAACATGACGAAATCTGATCAGTCACAACATGATCAAGGCGCCATAGCTTCAGTCACATGACCAGCGCAGACAGCTGGAGGAGTGGCCTCCTTTGAAAACACTGTAGAACTGCAGCACAGGCTTTTGAATTGAAGATTTGATATAAATGACACGTTAACATCAGCTAAAACCACAGAAGAAGAAACGTTCACACAGACCTTTATTAACTACAGATCTTCATCTCGGAGTGTTTCTGACTCCTCCTCTAGACTCTTAAAGCTCTGCCCCCCTAACCGTTTTCAATTCTCTGATGTTTAGGAGTTTAACCACCAGAGGGGGACTAGAACGGTCTCTGTGACCTCAGGAAGAGTCCAGGTCCAGCACAGGCCGAGTCTCTGCCCCACATTCAAACAACACCTGTGCACAAGTCTGCTTCAGTTTCTGAGACGCAGAGGGAGGAGCAAAGGAAATGTCTCTGTGAGCTCCAGTGAGAGAGGAGAGAGGGTCCAGGGGTCCAGACTACACCGTTACAAAGACCCAACAGACTCTTTTAGAGGATGTTCTGTTGGTTTCTGATCTGTGTGTGTGTGTGTGTGTGTGTGTGTGTGTGTGTGTGTGTGTGTGTGTGTGTGTGTGTGTGTGTGTGTGTGTGTGTGTGTGTGTGTGTGTGTGTGTGTGGGATCAGAGTCTCATAATTTCTATAAACAGAGATAATCATGTTTACATAAAGACTGCTCACATCTCATTCACACGCTGGATTTTCAGCCAACCGGCAACGAGGTGTGGAAGATAAACCAATCAGAGCCAACCACCTGAGCAGGTAACGTGTGAAATAACATCGGGGGGGGTAGTAGCTCAGTCTGTAGGGACTTGGGACCAGAGGATTGCCGGTTCAAGTCCCGGTGCAGAACAAGTCTGGAAGTTGGTCTGGTCCAGTTCACTTCCTGAGTACTGCCGAGGCACCGAACCCCCACAGAGTGAATCTCCCCTAAACATTATATAATATATATATATATATATATATTATAATGATCACAGAGGAGTTCACACTGAACGTTTTCATCAGTCGCCACAGCAGCTGATTATCTACTTCAGGAACTATTCATATTTATTCATGAATAATAAACCTCCATCTACAGCACAGAGAGCACTGAGCAGGGGGGACGGATTAGACAAATTAAATTAAATAATAATACATCTTAAATATTTAAAAAAAGAAGAGAAGAATCTAGATTTTAAATAAGTCGACTTTTTGTCCGACCTCCATCTGACACACACAGACGACGGGGCGGTCCGGATCCCTCCTATCTCCTTTCACTATCCTCTTCACCTTAACCCCGGGGAAAACGTCATGAGGTTAAGGAAAGATGTTAGGAGAATTCATAAAGGACTTAGATGGCGATGGCGCTGCTCTGACAATCCGACCACATTTCCACTAGGCAACGCCATTAATGTGGCGGGCCGGCAGAGGTTAATGACGTGGGTCTGCCGTGGTGAAACTACAATGTCCAGAAAATGGACTACTAAAAGATCTAAAAAACTTTCCCCTGTGCCTTCTTACCGGTGAAATAATCCTAATTACCACGAGGAAGTGAAATAAAAGACATATAGACTACCATTAGCTTCCTGTCCACTCGTACATCAACATCAGAATAAATATTATTACATTTATGAAAGATATACAGAATGTTTATCTGCACAAAGCATTCTGAAGTGAATGAAACTTCATCTGGATAAAAACATCCCTTACATGATCTGTGTCACTTTACAATCATCGTTAGTTTTCGTGAGCGGTCAGATGAGCGATTGGCTTTAAATGTTGCGGCCGCAAAGAATTGTGGGTCGGCCTATCTCATCTCCTTTGGTAAAGGATGGTCCAGTGTCTCCTAAAGGAGGTTATAAAGGAAGCATTGACCCACCTTTCCTTAGCTTTTAGAGAATTTAAACGGCTCTTATCACTGAAACACTTCGGGGTCATTTCACTCAGTGAGGAACCTTTCAGACGCACCCAACATGCTGATACTATGACCTCTACATGACCTCTAGTTTGACCTTGTTAAGGATGTTTGCACGGGTCAAAGTCAGGAGGAGGTTGGGCTGCAGTGTCACACTAATATAAAATAACACATTTAATATCATATACTGCAAAGAGTTGAAATAGATGGTAAATAAACTAAATGAGTTTCTTCTCTGACAGTAAATATGATTTTTAAGAACATACAGATGTGTCAGATCTGTGACATCACGATTATTTATTAAATTTGATATGATTCTGATATAAATCTAATGATGTCAACACGTGTTCGTTACCACGGCAACAACAATAGAAGTCCTGTAGAGCCCTGATGTTGGATTAATGACTGGGACACTCTGAATGGAACAGAGACGTTTTAGTTTTCCTCATGATGAATCCTTCCTCTCCTCCTCACCTGGCTGATCCGACAGGTGACCATTTGAAATCTTTGGTGTTTTTAATCAACTCGATATTTAAATAAAGAAGATTTTAGAGTTTTAAACAAGACGTCGAACATATTAACAGCATTAATACATGACAATTATATAAACACACACACACACACACACACACACACACACACACACACACAAAGAATCATACACATGTACATACACACACACACACAGGATCGTACAGATGTACATACACACACACACACAGGATCATACAGATGTACATACACACACACACACAGGATCGTACAGATGTACATACACACACACACACACAGGATCGTACAGATGTACATACACACACACACACAGGATCGTACAGATGTACATACACACACACAGGATCGTACAGATGTACATACACACACACAGGATCGTACAGATGTACATACACACACACACACACACACAGGATCGTGTACACACACACACACACACATTTCAGAATGAGAGTACAATGTGTCGTTGAGATGTTTGTGGTTATTATCAGTGTGACCGATGTGACAGTGTCACCGTATTTACGGTACAGTTACCGACAACACGTGAGGAACTACTGATTTCTACATTAGTGTGAATTTGACGGCTCGTAGGAGAATCAGGGAGACCTGTAGTAGTGCCGTGATGACGTCACGTCACTACAGTTCGTGCTGTTAATGACAGCAGTGATAACATGAAGGGGGGGGGGGGTGTAACGGTGTTAAATGTGACTTACAGTTTCTGATGTCCGAGATGAAAACCGCTAATCCGCGCATCCCGTC
Source organism: Labrus bergylta (assembly GCF_963930695.1). Lineage (NCBI taxonomy): Eukaryota > Metazoa > Chordata > Actinopteri > Labriformes > Labridae > Labrus > Labrus bergylta. Next base: position 15,198,998 of record NC_089210.1, read on the forward strand.
TCCCTTCGATACAGCCGGCATGTTGGCAGCTTGGTGTTTGCTCTCCGGCCTGATCCGTTACCGTGAACCGACGGTCAGCTCCTCTCTCCGGCCTGATCCGTTACCGTGAACCGACGGTCAGATCTCCTGACTGCAAAGGGCCAACCTGACGCTGGTAGCAGCCCTATGAGTGCCCGTTAGCGGTGTGACGGTGTGTCGGTGGGTGGCTAGCTCCCTTAGCGCGTAGCAGATTAGCTGGATGTCGGTGGTTAAACCCGCAGAGGGAGAAGTTATCCCGGTTAACTGGCTCGTTTCCGCTGCTATGACAAGCTAACGTTATTTCATTCAATCCTTCTCAGGCTAACGTTAGCAGCTCCGCGCTCACCTGTAGTGTTGATTCAGGTTTAAAGACACTCCGTGGATGTTTCTAGAATCGGTCAGATCCGTTCATGAAAATAACGTCCGATGATTTAACGTTAAGTTACTTCGAGTCACGCACCGTAAAGCTAGCTCCACAGCTAGCTAGCTAGCTGGCTAGCGATATCATTCAAATGGTTGGAAACATCACCGGCTGACCGGAAACACTCAGCTGACAGAGTTACCTGCCGATCATCGATATGACATTAAACACCTGTTCTGTTTAAACCTGATAAATGAAATGTCCGGTCCGCACTAATTCTGCCTCCGCGGCTCGGTAAGGCTCGTGACACAAGAACCTACAGCAGGACCGCGCGCCACGTACCCGGGCACGCGTACGCTCCTTTCCAGCCCTGCGCTGATTGGCTGAGCTGGAGCTGAACCGTTATCAGAGAGAGGAGAGCTGAGATAAACAACGGACGCAGATTAGTATGAACGTAGACAGGTTCAGATGCTTCTCTGTTAACATGCACCTAACAGCTGAATGTGTCTTTGACTTTATCTGACACCCATGGGCGTCATAAAGGGGGGGTAGGCTCTTATTGGTCCTGAAATAAATCTCTAGTTTTAGTTTGGGTGAGTTTCTCTCTGAGTCTAAACAGAGTGAAGAAAAATTTACTTTATCCATCCCTGTAGGGTCCCCTAACCCTCTGCTTCTCACACTATATAAAACACACAGACACAAACCTGTGGACGTGCAGTTATAGAGAGATGTCAGGGGCCTACACATGGAGCACGCTGTGTCTGTTTGTGATTCGGTGCAATGCCTTGCTCCAGGGCACCTCGGCAGTGACCTGTCATCTCTGCAGCTCCCAGACCAACTTCCATACTTTGTTCCACATCGGGAGCTACTGCTGCAATAAATGCACATTTTACATTTTACAAACTCCATTTATCCCTTTTCGTCTTCTTATCCGAGGTCGGGTCACAGAGACAGAAAGTGAAGCTTTGTTACAGCATGAACATTGTTTTTTATTAAACACGGGTTATCTTTATGGCGTCATGTTTTTAAATGCTTTCTACAATCAAAGTGACCCTGACAGCTTTGAAGAGAGAACGATCGACCATAAATCAAAATCAAATGAATTGAAACATTTCAAACATTTGCTGCTTCCAGCTTCTTTGATGTTATTATGATTTAGTGAATTTAAAATCAGTTTTCTGAATATTGACTTGAAAAGAAGACGTTGGTGACTTGAATGAACTAAGTATAGGTATAGGTGATGATGAGGAGTTTGAAGTTGATATGCTGGAGGGGTGGCGAGCCAGTGGAGGTCATGGAGGATGGGGGTGATGTGGCTTTCTTCTCTTTTGAGTAAATAGATGAATGAGGAGAGATTTATTGCATTTGGACTTCTGGATCTGAAATTAACTTTAGTAAGAGTCTGGGTTGACCGACATCCAGCACTTTGTTCCATTAATATTAACAGTGTGGTGAAAACAGACCCAGAGAGAAAGAGACACCTTTTCATTTATTCATCTGATTGGTATTCGGTCAAATTAAACGCAGCTACAGATAACTGTCCAGGCCGATAATCAGTCCCCCCTTTTATTAGAGGTTCATTTCTGTTGCTAATTCTTGTTTTTATTTTCCTATAATAAATAAGACCATCAGAGGATAAACGGCCTCTGTTATAAACACTCCTCCTGCATATTTAGTAGTTTCATTAACTCACCGTCTGCTCCACTTACAGGAGCAGCAGTGGTGATCCTAGAGTCTGTTGGGGCCCAGGGCAAAAATGAATTAGGGGCCCTTCAACTGACGATCATCCCCATCATGTCTGTCCCGACGCTGATGCTCCATTCATGTGGAGTCGGACACATCACCATTGAAGTTGTAAAATGCACATGAGCGCCTGCTCAAGTCGGAAAAACTCAACAAAAAAAAATGAAGGTGCCCAACTTGCCGACTTGACATCTGAATTGTTGTCACGAGGGGCAAAAATGTTTTATTAGCGTTAAGATACTTTTTATTAATCATCGTCTTTGTAGTGTCCACGCTGTGTGTTGTGGTTGTTTCAACATTCCAACTTTCCAAACTGAAATCATGTGAACACACTGAAGTCAGAAGAACGACTTCCTGACTCAGGAACTGGGATCGTCCGAGGAGCACCTGAATGCAGCATCACTCCTCTTCCTCTTTTTCCTGATTCTTTTTTTTCACTCTATAGACGGATTAAATTAATTTAATTGAAAAACTTTGGTTTTTCAGCAGGGATACGAGAGTAAGTGCTGTCAGATGGGGCCCCCTTAGTGAGGTTTCCTACTGTCATTTGCACATTTAGGGCCACTGTTTATGAGCCCTCAGGGGCCCCCTACTGGTCTGAGGCCCCAAGCAGTTGCCGGTTGACAAGCAGTTCCTCTAAGGAGTACAGATTGTAATACAATAAACATTGGCCACAGAAGAGGAGCAGAGTTAATCATTTTAACTGTCCAACAGTCCAAAGGCTGAGACAACATAGTGATGCATTCTGAGTGAACTTAGTCCTTATTCAGCAGTGCTGGAGGTGATGTGTTACAAAGCAATGCACCTGTGTACTAACTCAGATTGCTTATTTGTTGTTATAAGTTTTATAATATACTGGTTTTGCAATGTAAGTAATCAGTTATTATTTATAAGAGACTGAAAAATAACACTGGAACTCAGATCTGGTCCACTGAATGGAGCAGCTCTCCTTTGACTTCTCTCCGTTTATTTTACAGAAATAAGATTGACTAAAATGTTAACAATTACTTATTAACACAGAAAATGACGTCATTATTAAATATAATTAATTATATATATATATATTAATTTATATGAATTCAAGGTGAACAAGGGTCAACTTATCTCTTTTCTGTAAGTCGCAGTCAAATATTCAGATTCAAAGAAAGTGACTGATCGCAGTGGGCGGGGTCTTCAGTCCTGCTGTCCAATCAGAAGTCAGAGTTGGATGTCGTGGGCGGGATGAGGTATGATCCTTGAAGCTCACGAGCTTCACGCAGTCAGGCAGGAGATCGAAATGGCGGCACCAGCAGAGAGGATGGAGGTAAGGTCTTACAGCAGGAAACACTAAATATACTGCTTTAAATTATGTTTTTATTTTATTAATTAACTCTGATTTAAACTGATTTATGAAACATGTCTGAGTGTTTTAAAACCGTCTGAAGTCGAGCTTCGTGTCGTTACGTTCTCTGAAGAAAGAGATGCGACCATTTTAACTTCTGAAGAGTCTCATTCATTTAAAACACACGCAGTTCAGAGATGATTCAAACTCTAGAGACGTTTACGCTTCAATGTCTGTGTTAATGTAAATGTATAGTTATCAGAGTACCCACAGACACGGGGTGTTAAGCCGGGGTGAAAGTGTAAAAAAGCGGCCGGCTGAGTCTCATCAGCCGGAGGGACCGCATGGAGACGAACGTGTTAGCATGTTAGCTTGAGGATGCTGCCTCATTCTCCGTCTGCTTCAACGCTGCTCCACTGTTAGCCACTGTTAGCTCCCGCTGTTAGCCACCATTAGCTGGTGATGCTACACTCATGCGCACATCTGTCCCCACAGTGAGCGGCTTCATTAGTGGTAAACAGTTAATTGACCTCGGCTCTTACGTCCATTTGTGTGATTTATGACTCATTAGGAGGTCAGAAGGTGAAGTCTAACACCTTGTAGGTAACTTTGCGGGACTCCGTTACATGCGTGTCGGCGCCACCGGCTGCAGTTTAAAGGCCTGCTGGTCGGTAGGTCTTACCGGGGATTAGTGGTGATGGTTAGACTGTCGGTGTCTCTGTGTGGGGTTAACGGTGTGTGAGGTTAACGGTGTGTGAAGAGCGAGGCCTGAAGCTACCCCATCACTCTCAGGTTAAGCACCATGTGCTCCACCTTTGTGCTCCGAGGAGGCTGGCCTGGTTACAACTTGGCCAACACAGAAACCCTCATAACTCTTAATTTAATAATTTAATTAATCTAATCAGTACCCAGATGAAGAACTAAGATACTCAAATTAACCTGAGGGTGCAGGACGCGTCCTCAATGGTTTAATTGTGTTTGCCGATATCTGCTTTGTTACTTATCACCCTCAGGCTACATAAATCGTCTGTTTGAACATAATATTTAAAAAGCTAAAAAAGACCTCGCTGTGATTAAGAGTGCTCAAACAAATATAATAAATTACTTGACATTGAACAAAAGCAATTTAATCATCAAATGTTTATCAAGATTACCCACAATCATAAACGTATGAAACAGATTATCGACAGCCAGATCTTCCTCCAGGTCATTTATCATCATCAGTAGCTCCTGGTATCAGGAGCAGCAAACTTCAACACCGTTTTCATATCTACACTCCTGAAAACTTCTAGATAATTCCCGGAGGACTGCTCCAGAAATCCTTACGCAAGATATGGTGTTTAAAAAACACAATGGAAGTGGAGTACGAAGCAGCAATGTCCACAACGCTTTCATAAGAATATTTGTCTTTATATCAATGCTGCGTGTAGTTCAACAGAATCACAATCTGAACTAAACCTAAGTGGCTCAGGCCCCGCCCACTGACACCTCAGCACACCTGTGCGATCCCTGTGTGATGTGGTAATGACACATGTGAAGTTGTCTGCAAAAAGCCTTTTTTTTTTGGTAATTTAGAGTAAAATGAGCACTTCCAATATTACTTTGAATGTCCTGGCCAACAGAATCCATCTGAAAATGTGTTGCATGTTGTGATGTAACAGTGTGTAACTGTGTGTGTCTCTGTTGAGGTTTCTCAGGGGGAGAGCTCAGCCAAGCCTTCAGCCGAGGACATGACATCAAAGGATTACTACTTTGACTCCTACGCCCACTTTGGCATCCACGAGGTGATTTCTTTGAAAATAAACTCACTAAAGCAGCTTCATATTTACCACAAATAAAAGCTTTAACCCAGTGTGTGTTTGTGTGTCTGTAGGAGATGCTGAAGGATGAAGTCCGTACCCTGACGTACCGTAACTCCATGTTTCACAACAAACACCTGTTCAAAGATAAGGTGGTGCTGGATGTAGGCAGCGGGACGGGAATCCTCTGCATGTTTGCAGCTAAAGCCGGAGCCAAGAAGGTTATAGGGGTACGTACTGAGACATGTGGATCCATGTGTAGGCAGTGTCTTCTTTCAGGTTGCACAGTGAGTTTAAACTGTTGTTGTTGCAGATCGAGTGCAGCAGCATCTCAGACTACGCTGTGAAGATCGTGAAGGCCAACAAGATGGATGATGGTGAGTGAGCAGATTCAGAGCTGAGGGGAAACTTGGTGTCAGGATCAGGGAGTAATCATCTTCTCTTTTTGGGTTTGAAGTTGTGACCATCATCAAGGGGAAGGTGGAGGAGGTGACTCTGCCTGTGGAGGGAGTAGACATCATCATATCGGAGTGGATGGGTTACTGCCTCTTCTACGAGTCCATGCTCAACACGGTCATCTACGCCAGGGACAAGTGGCTGGTACGACCTCGTCCGTTTGAATATTTGACAGACTGTAGATATTTCTGTAGAAGAAGCACTCTGATCCAGATCTCAGAATCTTTCTCTTTAAGTTGTAAATCTGTGTTTAGATGCTTCTGGTGAGTTGAAACCGGAACATGTTTGAGCTGTAGTCTGAACAGTCTTTTCTTTTCCAACAGAAACCAGACGGACTCATCTTCCCCGACAGGGCGACTCTTTACGTCACCGCCATTGAAGACCGGCAGTACAAGGACTACAAAATCCACTGTGAGTACCGAAGCTGCCACACGTCAGATCTACCTTTTTATAATGACTCGTTATTTCTATCTGAAGCAACATAAAACCTTGATTAAATGGATGTGACATTATTATGGCCAGTAAAAAAAAAACGTGTGCTTGGCTGTGGAGTCGACCCTGCCGGCTTACTGTGCTGTGATTGGTTCTCCTGGCTTATTGGTTAAAGCCTCTTTGCTCTCACACAGGTGTTTAATTATTCTGATTAGACCATGACAGGTTATAAATATGTCAAGTCCTCCTTCCCTAACCAAATCAGTTTCTCCAAATCTAACTGGTTAATGGTGCTGTCAGTTATTTTGGCCACGCCCACATATTCCTGACAACATGTTTTGACTCTGTCTCTTTTTAAAACTTACCTAAACATGACCAGGAATGAGGTTAAAGGTCACAGTGTGGTTATTTTTAGTTTGAAGTCAAACAGGATCTTTACCTTAATGTGACTGTGTCAACATGTAATCCTGGCTGAGAGTCCTGAAGGTAGTGCTCTGTATCAGCCAATCACAGGGCAGGGATGACAGGTCCTCTGTTTGGAGGGAAAAGATGCCTTCTGGGAGGATTATAGTCTAGTTATGATTCAGTGATCCTGTGCTGTGAGGAGACTACATCTGCAGTCAAGAGTCCCTGTGTGTTAATGATCTGACCTTTCTGTGTCAGGGTGGGAGAACGTGTACGGATTCGACATGTCGTGCATTAAGGAGGTGGCGATAAAGGAGCCCCTGGTGGATGTAGTCGACCCTAAACAGCTGGTCAGCAGCGCGTGTCTCATCAAGGTGGGTGGATTCTGATGATTCCAATGATAATCAATAATAATAATTTATCATACCAAGTCACTTTAATCATCACTTGTCGTCATCAATACTGTCTCAATTCCCTGCATAGTTAACTTCATCATTTTTGTACTGTATATACCACCTGTTTTTATTTTTATTTATCTTATCTATTCTGTTTAATGTGTATTTTGAGCTTTTTTGTCTGTGGTGCTGCAACGCCTGAATTTCCCCTCTGGGGATTATAAAGTATTATCCTATCCTAAATATGTGTGTATAAAGGAGAATTGTGTGATCTAACTTTGACCCCATCTGTTTTCAGGAGGTGGACATCTACACGGTGAAGGCGGACGACCTCACCTTCACCTCGCCGTTCTGCCTGCAGGTGAAGAGGAACGACTACATCCACGCTCTGGTCACTTACTTCAACATCGAGTTCACTCGCTGCCACAAGAGGACCGGATTCTCTACCAGTAAGTGAACACACCACACACCTGTTGTCTTAACACTTGTATCCTGAACCTGACTGATCGCTGTGCAGCATTTACCCAGCAGGCAGTTTGTCTCATTAGCTCTGACTGGAACAAACACGGCTGAACATCTAGTCAAACTCTGTGACATATCTGCTCGTTCCACTTGGTTCTGAATCAGTATCATGAACATCCGCAGGCCAATACAGGGGAATAAAAGCAGACAGTTTAAGAAGTCTGTCAAGTACACTCCTACAAACTAATCGAGCAGGCATTTAAGAATAAGGTCTCCTTCTGATAGGGTTAGACTGCACTGACCTGATGGAGCCTGCAGGTGGATCCTCTGTGTGCTACAGGTTCTTGGATCTTGTGGCCCTCAGTCTGTATTATTTGGAGGTGTATGTTGTGGACTGTTGACACACTGTATTAATGGAGCCTGTTTCCCTCTGTCAGGCCCAGAGTCTCCTTACACTCACTGGAAGCAGACTGTGTTCTACCTGGATGATTACCTGACTGTGAAGACTGGAGAGGAGATCTTTGGCACCATCAGCATGAAGCCTAACGTCAAGAACAACGTAAGCTGAGTTTATTTAAGGAGGATTGTTCATGTTAAGTTCTCAGTTTTGATCACTCGTCATTCACATCATTTGTTACATTCCAACTGAACTTTAAATCTGTACTCGTCCAGATCGACACTGACAGTTTAGTTCTCTGAATGCCCCGTCGGACAGAAATGTGTGCCGTCTGACGTGTGGTTTTTTTGTCCGCAGAGAGACCTGGACTTCACCGTCGACATCGACTTCAAGGGTCAGCTGTGCGAGGTGTCCAAGACGTCAGAGTACCGGATGCGCTAGTCTTCGTCTGTTCAGAGTCTGACGCTCGTCTGCAGCAACATTTTAAAGACTCTTCTTCTTTTTCTCATTTTCTCGTTCAAACAGTATTTAAAGGTTTCACCTCCTCGGGGTCTAAGTACATTGCCGTGGTGATTCATTGTACCGTAGTCTCTCAGCAGAGTGTGTGTCTGCTGTTTGAGTCGTCTTCTTCCGGGGTTTGTTTTGTTGGTTCTCGTCATGAGCATGTGTCCATGTCAACATGAACACAGCGGCCCTGTTCACACATCTGCAGAGTCACTGTTCGCTCTCCTTAACCCTCCCCCTCCCCTCCTTAGAAAACACACACCCCTCCAACACACACTTTGTTAAACATGAGTCTGTGTGCTCTGCTTCCTCATCTGTTAGTGCTGTAGGTCTGCGAGTCTTTAGATTCATGTTTACTTTAAACCCCGCCTCCACCACGTGTACAATTCATAGACTCGAAGCTGTTCAGACCAGAACCAGCCGAGTGTGTGAATGCAGTGCAGAGATGTAGAGTTATTACAGCAGCAGTGAGTCAAATAGAGCTGCAAAAATCTGCTGTGATTCATGCTCTTAAAGCCCCACCCCTAATGTTACTTTTGAACGGCTGTAAAAAGTAGAAATTAAACCTCGACTAAGAATACGAGCTGTGAGAACTTAAAGGCTGAACAACACGAGCAGAAGGTCTTTTATTTGTTCCAGACTTCTTCTTTGTGTTCTTCTGTCAAAGATTCAAAGTCCAGTAACGCTGCCTGCACTGTGTCCTTAAAACAAGCTACACACTGACTCTACACACGGCTGGTTGACTGCATGCTGACCTTCATAGTGTGTAGTTTAAGCATGTAGTAAATGAAACACACACACACAGCTTACTGTAACAATTAAACAAAACCTCCTGCAGAGATCCCCCCACACATACACGTTACATAAATCCTGCAGCGGTGTGTGTGTCTCCTCCTGCACACTGTGAAATGAACTGTATTTGTGGTTATGACTGTAAACCCGTTCAGAGTTGTCGTGTAGTCTGCATTTGGAACGCGGTGCATCAGAGACTCTGCACATGCTCGGTTGATCTCTGAGGTGTTGCTGCTGCGTCGTGCATGAAGTCTGAGCTGCAGAAATGTTCCCTCCATCAGATCCCGCTGCAGCCTGTAGTTCGAGTTAAAGGTGGACCTGAAGAGAAGGGGGTCTGGCTCTCGTGTGTGTCAGTGTACAGAAACAGTGTGTGTCTGTCTAAACAGTAGTAACCATGTCGTCCTCTGCAGAGTCAGCTCCGTCTCACACCATCTTATTTTTCTTTTTTTTTGTATTTTGTTTTGCCGCTGCTGCGTTTTTTTTAATAAACTAATAAACTGTAAATGTAACTTCTTGCATTGACTCCTTTTTACAAACAAAACATGACTTTACTTTACTGTCAAACCTGAGTGATCACAAGTCACCTGAAGATGTCCTTACACACTAGTCTGTCTCCATGGTAATGTGTAAAACAACAGGAGGTCAAACCTCTAAGAGACGCTTCAGTCTGCAGCAGTAATTTAATGTGTTAAACTTTATTAAGGATCATTGTAAACTTTGAACCAGCAGGGGGCAGCAGAGGACGAGGTAGTATCAGATACTGATCAACAGGATTCAATGAAAGCTGTGATGGCTTCATAAAGTACCAAACAAACTGCCATGTAGCTCTGCCCCCTGTAGCTCCTCCCACAGTCTAATGAGCTATAACTGTCCTTGTGGTTATTATGAGATGGAATGACAGGAAACTGTTTCCCAAGTTATCAGCTCATGTTTCCTGCACCCTCTCCTTAATCTCACATTGTTGTCTCCACACACACACACAAAGTAACAGGAACAACACACAGAAACCCAGGATGGACGGTTTAACCTGTAAACATCTTTAATCGTTTTTTCAGAAAACCGATTAAGTTAAACTCTGAAGGACTGAGGCTCCAGAGAGTCTCCGTCTCCTTCCTGTGACATCAACTCAAATATATTTCACTTATTTGCCTGAAAAGCAGGAAACTCTAAATCATGTTCAGGTTCAAGTCTTAATTCATAGCTGAAGTGTCACATGACCAGAGTTTAAAAAAACTTTGATATGAGTAAAAATCAAATAATATAAATACCTGTTTGTTGCCACGGCAACAGTAGTTCTCAAAAGTTGCAAGAAATGTGCTGCACTCTGCTGAGTGACTTAAATGAAATGTGATCATTTACAAATTTACAGTGTCACCAAGAGGGGGAGGAGCTTAACAGCCAGGTGAAAACAAGAAATATAGAAACACATATAAGACGCAACCACTGCCGCCACAGTGTTCGGCTGCAGAGAGATGGAGGACCACAGGGAGGTCATGTGATCTCACCTGAGCTCCTGTGTGTGTGTGTGTGTTCAGGATCAGCTGGTTAACCTGCTGAGAGGCCTGAGCTCAACAATGTGGGTGACGTCTGACTTCCCTGTGTTCAGGAAATGACTGAGAGGGGCGAGGATACCCCCCCCCCCCATGAGAGGACGGTACTGCTCGGAGACTGTCGGCTCTAGAGTCTCTGTTTGTCATTAACCTAAAGGAGGTGATTTCCTGTTCCTGCTCCTGAATCAAACAGAATTCAGGAGAATGTAAAGAATGAGTCACCCTCCACCGACGCCCCTCAAGCCCTGTGGGCGGGGCAGAAAGGAGGCTGTGGGTGGAGCTAAAGGGCATGTTTGTTAATCTGTTTCTTGATGACCCTGATGTGTGTTGCTGGAGCATTTTGACCTCCTGGAACTAAAGGGTGAACAGCTGACCAACATCCTTCTGAGCAGACTTAAGCTGCAGCGGAGCAGGATGAAGGAGCAGGAGAACGGAGGACGAGGGAAGGCTGGCAGCAGGAAGGAGGAAGATCAGGTAAGAATCACCTGGATGCTGCTCTGTGAACGGGGGGGTGGAGGTATGATCCTCAGACCGCTGCACTCCTCAAACCAGTTAAATCAGAGTTCAAAAGTTTGACTACGAGTGTACCGAGGGATATAAGAGTGTACAGAATGATATAATGGAGTGTGATGAGTGTACCGAGTGATATAAGAGTGAAATCATTTCAGGAAGTCTTTCTTACTGATAACTCTGTACACAGCTCACCTCTTGCGAGCAGAGAACTGTCATCATGATAATATCTGTCTGTCCTTACTGTAATCTGATCTGCTTTACAAATTATCCCTGCACTCAAGTTCACTTCATTTGTTTGTCTACTCTGAAGACCTTTACAAAAAAGAAAACCTGTTTGTGGGTCTGTAGGAGCTGCTGAGCCAGTTCAGACATTCAAAGGGGAAATGCCTACGATACTCTGAGGGAAATTAAAAAAGCTCCTATCCTTCCTGTTCCACTTTCTGACGCTGAATGTTTCTGTCGTCTGTTTAGCCGACACGCTCAGTGTGGGGACAACATGTGTGTGTGTGTTATTATGGAAACACACAGGAGGAACATGTAAAACAGTCCATTAACTAACGGGCTGCTCGTTGACCAGAAACAGATTCTGGTCAAGCCGGTCTTTGTGTTTCTGCAGGTTTTTAATGTTTTTATTTCTTTTCATAATAATCTTCATGTGTTTGTACATGCTGCATGTTTGAGAGTAGAGACGCAGTTTGTCAGAACGGAAAACGATAATGATCTCACACCAGCAGATCCATGTCAGGGAATGTAGGAGCAAATCAGAGTGTGTGTGTGTGTGTGTGTGTGTGTGTGTGTGTGTGTGTGTGTGTGTGTGTGTGAGAAAAACATGATCTTGGCTGACTTTAAAGAGACTTTAAAGAGACCCTCAGACTGGTTGTGTTTGTCCGTACACTAAACTGTGTTTGCATGAAACACTCTGAACGTTTGTGTGACGTCATAGAGACCCTCATTCTGTGCAAAGAGCTGCAGGAGAAACATTCTCCTCTTCCTCTTCTTCCTCCTCCTCCTCTTCCTCTTCTTCCTCCTCTTCCTCTTCCTCTTCTTCCTCCTCCTCCTCTTCCTCTTCCTCTTCTTCCTCCTCCTCCTCTTCCTCTTCCTCCTCCTCCTCTTCCTCCTCTTCCTCCTCTTCAGCGTAATCAGACCTTGTAGTTTCAGGGTTGTTACCTGATCTCTGACCTCACCTTTAATAGAGCAGTATGGTCTGTTCCCCCCCTCCCCTCTGTGACCCCCCCCCCCATCCAACAAACACAAAGAAGAAGTGCAAAAGGAGAAACAGCTGGGTTTTTTTTTTTTTTTAACCTGTTTGACAGATTATAAATAAATAAATATATGAATCCACATTCAGCTCGTCATCACGCTCATAAAGAGTCCTACAGCTGATCTGATCCTCACATGACCATCTGAAGATCAGATCTCACAGAGGACACATCCTGCTGAATGATTTCCTGTTTCCTGTTTCTCAGAGCTGGATCCCAAAGGTCATCAAGAAGAGGATCTGCTCCACGTTCGTAGAAGACTCCTCCAGGTCAGGTTTGAAATCCTTCAGATGATTCTTTAATCAGAGAGCCGACTCCACAGGTGACTCCACAGGTGACTCCACAGGTGACTCCACAGGTGACTCCACAGGTGACTCCACAGGTGACTCCACAGGTAAGTCCACAGGTGACTCCACAGGTGATCACAGGTGTGTCTCTGTGTTGTACAGTAACGGGGCGTTGTGTCAGTGTGGTGGCGTGCGTGAGCAGCATGGCTCGGTGGCTACAGGAGATTTCTTTGGAGCGGCGATCGTCACTCAGTGGGACAGCAGACAGCACTCCTCTGAGGGTCCCACTGACGCCTACGGGGAGCTGGAGTTCGCCGGCGTTGGACGCAGACACAGCCATGTGAGGGGTGCAGGATGATGATGTCATTTATAAAGGAGGGGGCACTTTGTTGTTGACCTTTTCACCTTGCTAAAGCTCCGCCCTCTTATGAGGGGAGGATTGTTTATGTGCTGTCGGACTCTGTCTCCCTCCATGTTTGTAGTTTCTCCGTCTGTCATGTGACACGCCCCCTCAGATCGTCTACAACCTGATGACGCAGCGCTGGGGGCTCCCCTCCCCCAACCTGGTGGTGTCTGTGGTGGGGGGGGAGGGCCCGGAGAAGATCAAACCGTGGGTGAGAGACGTCATCAGGAACGGACTGGTGAGAGCTGCGCAGAGCACAGGTACACACACACACACACACACACATACAGGTGAGAACACGCATGCACACACACACACACACACACGCGCGCATACAGGTGAGAACACACACAAACACACACATACAGGTGAGAACACACATACATACACACACACAGACATCAACATGGAGAATGCTGAGGTTAAATTGAGACATTAGGTATGATGCAATAATAATAATATTATAAACATCTCCCCCGTGTTTGACCCAGGTGCGTGGATCCTGACGGGGGGTCTGAGGGAGGGCGTGGCCCGCTGTGTGTGCGAGGCAGTGAGGGACCATGGGGCGGCGGCTCCGGCTCTGACCCAGAAGAAGGTGATCGCACTGGGCGTGGCTCCGTGGGGGCTGGTCCATAACAGACAGCAGCTCGTCAACGCTCAGGTAACCAGGATGTAGAGGAGGTGTCACTCTCAAGTAACCAGGATGTAGAGGAGGTGTCACTCTCAGGTAACCAGGATGTAGAAACATGTTCACCTTCTTGTGTTTCCTGTCTTCAGGGCAGCTTTCCTGCTCGTTACCACGTCCAGGACACGTCTCATGACTCCTGCTGTCTGGATAATAACTGTCAGGCGTTCCTCCTGGTGGATGATGGGAGTGTTGGCCGGCGGGGTGGAGAGACCGGCTTCAGGGCCAGCCTGGAGGACTACATTTCCCATCAGCGCACTGGCATCTGGGGTGATGAAAGAGTGAAATCTGAACAGACACATTTAAAGGTGACCTCTGAGACGTACTTAAAATGTCTTCTTCTTCTTCTTCTGTTAAATGAAAACAGGAAGTGGCAGTATAGAGATCCCCGTGCTCTGTATGCTGATCTCAGGAGATTCCAGCATGCTGGAGGTGAGGACCCTCTGCACATGTGTTTCTGATGGTGGGGGGGTTTAGATAAACAACATGTCAGGAGAGGTGATGTTAAATCTCCCTCGCTCTGTGTCTCAGAGGTTAGACTCCTCCCTCAGGAAACAGACCCCTTGGTTGGTCCTGTCTGGTTCTGGTCCGGCTGCAGACTTCATCAGTGAGCTGCTGACTGACGTCTCCCCCTCCTCCCCCCCCGCAGAGGGGGAGGCTGCTGAGGGCCTCAGCACGGAGCTCCGCGACAGAGTCCGTGACAGGCTGCGGAGATACTTCACTGCCGAGACTGAGATGGAGAGACTGCTGGACAAAGTAAGAGTTCTTATGTTGGTATATGACAAGAACACTCTCTCTCTCTCACCCTCTCTCGCTCTCAGTCTCTCTCTCTCGCTGTCTCTCTCTCTCTCTCGCTCTCTCTCAGTCTCTCTCTCACTCTCTCTCTCACTCTCTCTCTCTCTCTCTCTCTCTCTCTCTCTCTCTCTCAATTCAATTCAATTCAAAAGGCTTTATTGGCATGATGTTTGGGTTAAACATGTTGCCAAAGCAAAATATACAATACACATTATAATCATTTACATATGAAATTAAATAATGAAGAAAAATACAATTACATAAAGGAGTAATGAAAATTATTATTATTATTATTATTATTATATTGTGACCAGACATGTATTGTGACATGAAAAACCTTGAATATAAATAACTTACATAGAACCCTCTCTCACTCGATGACATGCAGACACATATTCTGCTGATATCTCTACAGTCGAGCTCTCTTCTCCCAGAGTGATTCTCATCTGTTCCTCTTTAGGGAGGGAAAGAAAGCCGGGATTCGATCATTAAATCTGGGAAAGAAGGTGTCTCTAATGTCTTTATATGTGGGGCAGCTAGTGAGGAAATGAAGTTCAGTTTCCACCTGTCCTGTTCCACAGTGCACACACACTCTCTGAGATCTCTCTAACCACTGTCTTCTATGTTGACCAGTTTCTACAGCCAGTGTGTGATCACTGAGCCTGTATTTAGTCATTGTTTGTTTTTTAAGAGGTTCTTTTATTTCTCTTAAATATTGGGCTAATTTAAATTCCCTGTCCAGTAAACTATAGCATTCTAATCTATGTATTGTTTGGGTTTCTAATTTCCACTGATTCATATATTTCTGTTTATTATCTTTGTCTGTTTGTTGAATTTGTGAGTTGGGGATCAGGGCATTGCTTTGATATGTGGATCTATGTGTGATGTTTCTATCAGTGATCAGAGAGTGTGTGTGTTCTAAATAAGCACTGTGTTGCTGTGACTCGGACTCGGACTCAATCAGGTGGTTCATGAACTTCAACCTTCTTTTTTTAATGTGGATCAGTAGAGGGAGCTGGCCCAGCTCGGCTCTGTAGCCGTGGTTTGGACAATTTCTGTGGACTGGTAATATGTTTTTACAAAACTCCAGATGGACTCTTTCCACTGGGTTTGAGTCCCAGAGCTGCTCTTTGATTAATGGGCCCCAGACTTCACTTCCGTATAACAGAATTGGCTCAATCACACTTTTGAATTTTTTTATCCAAATCCTTATTGGGGGGTTGAGTTTGAACAAGTTTGTTCTTATGCTGTAATAAGCCCTACGAGCTTTATCAGCCAATGTACTCACAGCCTTACCAAAATGTCCTGATGCAGTTACCACTAGGCCCATGTACGTGTACTCCATTGTGTGGTTTAATAATGTTTAAATCTCCCAATTTAAACAGATATTTTTGGCTTTGTGATCTTGCTTTCTTTTGAAATATCATGACTTTAGTTTTTTCTAGATTCACACTGATGTTCCAGTTTTCACAGTACTGATGGAGGATGTTTAGAAGCTCTTATAGACCTTGTTCTGTTTGTGATAACAAATCATTTGCATAGAAAAGACACTTCATATCTTGTAGTCCCTGTAAGTCCAGTCCTGAGGCAGGACAGTCGTCCAGTAGTTTGGCTAAATGGTTGATATAAATGTTGAAAAGTGTCGGTGACAGATTACAGCCCTGATGGACCCCACGACATTGTTTAAAGAATTCAGTTCTTTTTTGTCCAATTTTTACAGCACATTGATTTTCAGAGTATTTACATTTAATCAGATCATAAACTTTTCCTCCTACACCGTTTTGGAGCAGCTGATAGAAAAGGCCGTTGAAATCTACAAAGCAAGCGAAGATTTTCCCTTTCTTCTTCTGCTGTACATGTTTCTGGATGAGACTCTGGAGAGTGAAGATGTGGTCTGTTGTTCTGTGTTTGGGGAGAAAGCCAATTTGGGATTTACTTAGAATGTCACTTTCAGTCAGGTAGGACAGGATTTTTGAATTTAATATACTACAGAACAGTTTCCCCAGATTGGAACTGACACAGACTCCTCTATAATTATTGGGATTCAGTTTATCTCCATTTTTAAAAATAGGAGTAATCAGACCCTTGTTCAGGATATATCAGGATATACACCACTTTTTAAAACTAAATTAAATAATTGAAGCACAGCTGCTTGAAGTTTCCTGCTGCCGTGTTTTAACATCTCTGCTCTGACACCATCGATACCACACGCCTTTCCATTCTTCAGGTTAGACATTTTGTCCTGTAGCTCTTCCATTGTAATCGGACTGTCCAAAGTACTTTGATTATCTTTTATTACATTTTCTAATGATTTTAATTTGTCTATTGTGATGATCTGATGTGTGTTTAAACCGAATTGTTCTTGATTTTGATATAAAGTGGAGAAGTAGCTTTTCCAAATGTTGCCATTCTGAATGGCGATGTTGTTTTTATGTTTTCTTGGGTAAAAAAAATTCTAAAGTTTCCAAAAACAGTTTTGGTCTATTGCCTTTTCGATTTTCATTAATTCATTGTCTGAGTTTTGAGTTTTCTTTTGATTGATTATCTTTTTGTGTTGTTGAAGGGCGGTGTGGTATTCATGACGCAGTTCTTTGTTTTCAGGGTCATTGTGTTTCCTGTTTGACCGTTTTCTGATATGTTTCCTGAAAGAGCAACATTCACTGTCAAACCACAGTTCTTTGGCTGGTTTTTGGTTCCATTTGGTACTTGGTCTCTTCATTCTGGATTCTTTCGCTAATTTAATAAATATTTGATTCAAATCTTTTGTAGTCAAATTAATGCTTTCTTTGTTTATGGGGTACTGTCTGCTTAGGAATGTATCTAGCATGTTTTGGATGTTAGCATTGTTAAATGTGTTGGTGTAGTGTGTGAGGCTGTTTTCTGTCCATTTGTAATGTTTGGGGAGGGCTAACAGGTCGTCATCGGGTGTGTTGTTAGGAGTCTGGGTCTCTAATGTCTTTAAATACAGTGTGATCTGATTGTGGTCTGATATGGGACATTGGGGTAGGACTGTGAATGCATTAATTTGGTCTGAATCGAGATCTGTGATTGCATCATCTATTACACTGTTACCTAAAACAGAGCAGTAGGTAAACCTGCCCAGAGAATCTCCTCAGGTCCTACCATTCACTATATAGAGTCCTAGAGATTTACACATTTGTAAGATGTCTTTCCCATTCTTATTAACTGTACTATCATCGCTTTGTCTTTGTTCTGTAACCACAGGCTGGTTTAAGGGAGATATATTTAAATGAATATTTCCATCTGTATCAATACAATCTTTCTCTTTGCCAGTTCTGGCATTCAAATCCCAAAATCCCAAATTATTACCCAAGTAATAACACCGAACCGAGTGACTGGAAGTTAAGTATTTCTCTTTGGACTTCTTGGAGGTATTCTTCAGAATAATATGGGGAGCTTGAAGGGGGTCAATAAATAACGCATAAATAAACATCTTTGTAGTTTTCAATGAGTCCTTTTTTAATTTTGACCCAAATATGATTTTTCCCTTTTTTGACGGGTGAGATATGATTGAAACGTTTTTGTTTATACCAAATAAGGATTCCTCCTGACTGTCTGCCGTTTCTTATATGGGAATGTTTAACCGATGGTACACTCAGTTCAGTGTAGCCACTTGGGCAGTTTGAGGGGGTGTTCTCATGTTGCCATATTTCCTGTAAGATTACAATATCAATGTTTCCTATACTATTTACAAAATCATGGTTTGAAGTTTTCATTCCAAACGTAGAGGACTTCAGTCCCTGAATATTCCAACTACTAACAGAAAAGGATGCAATTCTCTCAATTAAAAGTGTAGTGCTTCATAACAAAGTGTCCAAGATACCATAAATCATTACAATCAAATATGTGCAGTATAAATTCAACGTATTAACCAAATAGTTAATTAACTAATGATAAAAGGATAAATATTGTCTCTTCTCTGGTGTTGCAGAGGAACCTTTGTTCTGGCAGCGACATCAGCGTAGGTGTCTCTCTCTGTTGGGATTTCTTTTAGTGGGGTGTACTCCAGAAGATGTTCATTTGGTTGTTCTTTCTGGGGGTAATGTTCCTGCCATTGATGAAGAGACAGCTGTGATGGGGGGAGCTGCTGCTGCTGCGGCTGCTGCTGAGAGGCTCGGTGTCGCTGCTCAGGGTGGGGGTGAGGGTACATCTGCCCAGGGTGGGGGTGAGGGTATATCTGCTCAGGGTGGGGGTGAGGGTACATCTGCCCAGGGTGGGGGTGAGGGTATATCTGCCCAGGGTAGGGGTGAGGGTATATCTGCTCAGGCTGGGGGTGAGGGTATATCTGCCCAGGGTGGGGGTGAGGGTATATCTGCCCAGGCTGGGGGTGAGGGTATATCTGCCCAGGGTGGGGGTGAGGGTATGGTCGCTGCATCTGATGGGGGTTACCCTGGTGCTCTGGGAAAGGCTGGTTTCCTCCCTGGTGTTCCTGGGGAGGGCGTTGGTCTCTCTGACTGAGAGGTTGGGGATATTTTTGTTGGTTGTGAAGGTGGTTGGTGGTCTTGTGTATCTGTGTTCTTGGGGAGGGTGTAGGTACCTGCGGTTCTCCAGAGGAGGGTGGGGGAAGCCTTGCTGTTTTCGAGGTTCTCTTTTCAGAGCTGTGTCTTTGTGTCATTGAGGTGGATGCTATCATGCAGGTGGTGGTAGCTGATGTTGTCATGGTGTGCCACACTCACATTTGGTATCTGAATGCAGCTCCTATCGATCTCAGAATTAATAGTGTTAGTGATGTTTTGAGGAATGTCCGATCGTTGCAGTAATGTGGATATTGTTATTTTTGCGGAGGGGAAGTCCTTGGTGGCTCTTTTTGCCAGCTGCCACAGTGCTGTAGGTATATCACCTTTTCTCCTGGTCAGGTCATTTGATCCGGTGTGAATGATGATATGCTCTACTCCCTCAAACCTTCCACTGGACAGATGTTCCATGGCTTTATCTGTTGTTGGGCTCCAGAGTTTCACTGATATTTTCTCAGGAAACAGCCGTGTGTGTTGCCCGTTGGAGTCACTGATAAACAGGATTTCTTTATGTGTGGCAATATTCATTTGTGTTTTAGGTTGGCTGACAGAGAAGTGTGTGTCTCTACTTGAAGGCTTTGGGTAGGCTGGTGGGACTAGAGATAGAGGTGTTGAGGATACTGAGCATCCTGACTGGTTCATTTCAGATGGGGGAGAGGTGGCATCTATTATCTGACGATCCTCTTCTTGGCTTGTTCTGCTTTGGTTGATGATGGTAATTTCCTCTCTCAGTGTCCACATTATCATCCGAAGAGCTTGGTTATCCTCCTCTAGCTCTCTCACAGCCTGTTGTAGTTCTTTAATCTGATCTTGTTGTTGGAGGATCAGTGTGTTTCGTTCTTCTGTTGTTTAACAGAAGTTTTCTGATGCAGGTTAGCAAGGGTTTTCTCTCTGAACTCCATGAATTCCCTCTCCAGCACAGACAGACCTTCTTTCAGAGTCTTCAAACTGTTGGAGAACCTGGGAGTAGTCTCAGGAGACGGTAGAAATTAAGCTTTTTTGGATGTAGTGAGGCTGTCAGACTTACTTATGTTGTCTGCCTCTGAGGTTGTTGAGTTTCCCCTCTTTCTTTTCCGTCTCCTCCTTCATGTCCTGAAAGTCCTTTTGAAAATTATCCAGGCAGTTTTCCGATCCTTGGATCCTTGGATCCTGTCTCTCTCCCTCTCTCTCTCTCTCTGTCTTTCTCTCTCTCTCTCTGTCTCTCTCTCTCTCTCTCTGTCTGTTTCTCTCTCTCTCTGTCTCTCTCTCTCTCCCTCTCTCTCTCTCTCTCCCGCTCTCTCTCTCTCTCGCACACTCTCTCTCACTCTTTTTTTTTTTTTAATATTCAGGTCTAATTACAGATTTTTTCCCTCAACTGTTTATAGGTTCTTGCTTTAAATTACACATATATTTTTATATGTGCATTTCTTGTATAAGTCTATTTTTAATTGCACAGTTTATGTTTTTTTCATCTAGGGGTATTCTTTAAATCTTTTTTCAGGTTAATATATGTATGGGAGGGGGGGCGTCGGTTTTGCGGTTTAATTTGTAACAAATTTTTCATGTCATGTACGTCTTTGTAACCTGCTACTGGATGCTTTGAATTTCCCTTGGGATCAATAAAGTTTTTATCTATCTCATTCTCTCACTCTCCCTCTCTCTGTATCTCTCTCACTCTCTCTGTATCTCTCTCACTCTCTCTCTCAATCTCTCTCTGTCTTTGTCTCTGTCCCCCCCTTTGTTCAGGCTCTGAGTATCTTCCAGCACAGAGATCTCATCACGGTGTTTCATGGCGCTCAGGAGTCTTCAGAGGAGTTTGATACAGTTCTTCTCAAAGCTCTGGTTGGAGGTGAGAAAACAGAAACAGACTTCATCTGAGGCCCAGCTGACTTCATCAGTCTAAATGTTTAAACGTTGACGTGTGCAGCCAGTAAACGAGTGTCCAGTGAAGCCAGCGAGTACACCGACGAGCTCAAATTGGCCGTGGCGTGGAACAGAGTGGACATCGCCAAGACGGAGTTGTTCAACGGAGCCATCCAGTGGAAGGTCAGAGGTCAATATCTGATCAATGTGATTGCTGTAGATACAGGAAGTGATCAGATTCTTTATTTTGACAGTATGAGGACCTGGAGGACTTGATGACAGACGCCCTGATAAATGACAAACCGACGTTTGTGCGTCTGTTCTGTGAGAACGGTCTGAACATCGTGGACTACCTGTCTTACGGCCGTCTGGAGAGTCTGTACCGCTCTCTGTCTGACAGCTCGCTCGCCTACATCCTGCTGCAGAGACGTCTGAGCGAGCGGCAGGACCTCGCCGGGACGCTGCCTCGCCTGGACCCTGTGACATCACCGCTCAAAAGTCCACAGAGCGCGCTCAGTGGCACCGCCTCCGCCATGGAGCTGAACCTGTACGAGGTGAGGAAGAGGATCCACTAGCCTCACTGATCCTCTGTGTGTAACGATGGGTTAGGGTTCATCTTGTTCTGGATCTGCAGGTGTCTCGGCTGCTGTGGGACCTGCTGGGTGACGTCTGTCAGCCTTTCTATTACGGACCTCTGGGCCTGGACCACAACACCAGCACCAGGAGGGCTCTGAAGGTCACACAGCAGAGTCTTTCTATGTTCTTTAGATCTATGTTCTCCTATCAGAGAAGCTGCTGTTATCACAGTGATGATCTCTCTCTCTCTGCAGCACGTCAACAAGATGCTTCTTGGGGAGTGTCTGTACCGGGACCGGCGCTGCCTGACCCCCTGGTCCGCCCTCTTCATCTGGGCCGTGCTGCAGAACCGTAGCGAGATGGCGATTTACTTCTGGGAGATGGTGAGAGTCACCTGACGTACGTCAACGTCAAGTACTTCAATCTATAGTATTAAAATGTGTGTGTGTGTGTGTGTGTGTGTGTGTGTGTGTGTGTGTGTGTGTGTGTGTCTGTGTGTGTGTGTCTGTGTCTGTGTCTGTGTCTGTGTCTGTGTGTGTGTGTGTGTGTGTGTGTGTGTGTGTGTATGTGTGTGTGTGTGTGTGTCTGTGTGTCTGTGTCTGTGTGTGTATGTGTGTGTGTGTATGTGTGTCTGTGTCTGTGTGTGTATGTGTGTGTGTGTGTGTGTGTGTGTGTCTGTGTCTGTGTGTGTGTGTGTGTGTGTGTGTGTATGTGTGTCTGTGTCTGTGTGTGTATGTGTGTGTGTGTGTGTGTGTGTGTTTGTGAGGCGGGGGAGTCGGTGCTGAGCGCTCTGTCTGGCTGTAAGATACTCAGAGAACTCTCTCGGCTGGAGATTGAGACGGAGAACAAAGTGTCCATGAAGGAGCTCGCTCAGAGGTTTGAAGACCTCGCACAAGGTGAGACATAGAAATAAAACAGATAGAACCTGAACCATCATCTTCATCTCACTCTGTGTGTGTGTGTGTGTGTGTGTGTGTGTGTGTGTGTGTGTGTGTGTGTGTGTGTGTAGATGTGTTTGGAGAGTGTTACCAGAACAGTGAGAGCCGCTCCTTCACTCTCCTTATAAGGACGTCTCCGGTGTGGGGCGGAGCTACTTGTCTACAGATGGCCACAGCAGCAGACGCCCGCCTGTTCTTCAGCCATGATGGCGTTCAGGTACAGATCGTGATCTCAGACGGTTTAACAGACTGAGTGGAGCTGAGCTGATGACACTTCTTCATGTTTCAGTCTCTGCTGTCTCAGATCTGGTGGGGCGACATGGAGCGCAGCACGGAGGTCTGGAAGCTGGTCCTCACCTTCTTCCTGCCCCCCCTCCTCTACACCAAGCTCATCAGCTTCAGGTAAGAGTGTGTGTGTGTGTTACTGTGTGTGTGTGTGTTACTGTGTGTGTGTGTGTTACTGTGTGTGTGTTACTGTGTGTGTTACTGTGTGATATGGTGGGAAAAAAGACCTGGACCTGGACCTGGATGATCCATGACTGTAACAGGAGCTGAACAGTTGATTTAGTAAACAGACTAAGGTGTGTGTGTGTGTGTGTGTGTGTGTGTGTGTGTGTGTGTGTGTGTGTGTGTGTGTGTGTGTGTGTGTGTGTGTGTGTGTGTGTGTGTGTGTGTGTGTGTGTGTGTGTGTGTGTGTGTGTTTCAGGGAGCAGGAGGAGGAGGTGAAGTCTGTGGAGTTCAATCAGTACAGAGACACAGACAGTCTAGAGGGAAACGACGCCACGGTCTGCTCCTTCGCCGACATCACACAGAAGTAAAGCTCAACAAACAAACATGAGACTTTATGATGTTTTTATATCTTCAAAACGAACTCTCTGATCGTCTGTGTGTTTGTGTCACAGTGAAGAAGAAGCTGAGGAGCTCAGAGCTCTGAAAGAAAACCTGAAAGGTGAGCGAGGATACAGATCATCAAAATGTTGATGAAATGATAAAGTGAGCTTACTATATGATCAGACATTAAGGAAACATGCTATGTTGAAGTGCTGGCTTCTCTGACAACAATGCAGCAGCCAGTATGTCCTCCTTCTAACTTTAGATTCTGGTCCTGAATTCTCTGGATTTGTTTGGACCAGAGAAGGTAGGCGCTTTTAAGGCGACCCCCCACACGGCTGTTTTGGACGCCCCTCGGTTTGCCAGATATGAGAGCAGTTATCAGGTCAACAGGTGTTGCAGCGATGGAAGCGGGCAAGAGAAGTGGTTCAGATAGAAGTGATTGTACTCGACCTAAAAAGCCTCTGCATGTTTCTAATAAGCTTCACGAGCAGAAACGTGCTCAAACTAGGATCAATATTGGAGATGCTTTTGAAAAATGGAGAGAGGTTAGAACACAGAAAGGTTTACAGACCCATGCAGAGCTGGATAAACACTGAAGCTTCAGAGTCCACCACATGGCAACCTGAGTGAGCATCGACTCTAGAGAGGGGGGGGGGGGGGAGACAGCTGTCTATGATGTTTAGAATTTAGACTGCAGTACCCACTTTAAACACTAGGGGGCAGAGTCACATACTGCTCCTTTAATGATCGTTCGTAGAGGGGGGGGGGGGAGAGAGAGAGATGTTAGTTTGCACATGCCAACATATTTGTTCAGTCTAGACACTCTGCAGGAGTTTTGGACATTAAAAACAAAAAGTATTGAGAGTCTTCTGCAGGTCTGTGCGTCTTCACAGAGTTTATGAACATGTATTAACTTCTCTCTCTCTCTCTCCTCCTCTTGACCGCAGAGCCTTCACCTTCAAACTCAAAGAGGCCGTTCATCTTGTCGCGGTGGAGACAGTTCTGGTTTGCTCCCGTCACCTCCTTCCTAGGGAATGTGCTCATGTACTTCCTGTTCCTCTGCCTATTTGCATACGTTCTGCTGGTGGACTTCAAGCCCCCGCCCCCCAAAGGTCCGTCCACCCTGGAGTTTGTGCTCTACTTCTGGGTCTTCACCTTGGTGTGTGAAGAGATCAGACAGGTGAGACGTTCAGACGCAGCTAACCTGAAAAACATTCATCATGTTTCTTCTTCTCAATGTATGAGCAACTACAAAACTACAAAACTACAAAACTGAACTCTCACAGACTGACTCGGTTTTCTGTATTTTTTTATCAGACGTTCTTCATGGGCAGCAACTTCGTGATCCAAAGTATGAAGAACTACATCCAGGATGTCTGGAACAAATTTGACTTCACTGCCATCTCTCTCTTCATGCTCGCTCTCTGCTGCAGGTGAGACCTCTGAAACACAGCAGGGTGCTACAGGTTTAAAACAGGGTTCTGTTAGTGAGGACTTCAGATCAAACCTCCAATTTGTGTTAAACTTCATTTAAGGTTAAAAAACTTTGAGGAGGATCTGATCCCAGCAGGGGGCGGATACGTTATTGTTTACAGCAGCTGTGTTGATATATGGCGCCCCCTATGGACTAAAGTATGTCATGTGAAGGCCCTCAAATAATCTGGATTAAGTCTTCTTTCAAAGTCCGAACCTGGATCAGGGGGATCCAGTCCAGTTTCCTTTGAACAAAGAGGGTCAGAGTGATCTGGATTCTCTGATCCTGGTTTTTTTTTAAATCTGGATCATTCAGAATCAGAATCAGAATCAGAATCAGAATCGGGTTTTATTTACACATACAAGGAATTTGACTTGGTGTATTGGTGCTAAACAATTAACAAGGAAATAAAGCAGAACTAGCAACAACTTAAATAATACAGAATAAGAAGATATTACAATATATAAAATAGAATTTCAAAACATAAAAACCTTTCGAACAACGTGGTTATGTGTCTCTGTGGTGTTTCAGGATGTTCCCCGAGTCGTACGAGTTCGGTCGGGCTGTGATGGCCATCGACTTCTTGGTCTTTACTCTTCGCCTGATCCACATCTTCGCCATCCACAAACAGCTGGGACCAAAGATCATCATCGTGGGCAAGATGGTGAGGAGGCTTGTGGCGCTCTGAACGACCACACAGGGGTTTAAACGTCTCTGACTCCTCCTCTCGTCTCTCGTCTCCCTCAGATGAAGGACGTCTTCTTCTTCCTCTTCTTCCTCGCCGTGTGGCTCATGGCGTACGGAGTAGCCAATCAGGCGCTCCTCTACCCATACGACCCGCGTCCCAACTGGATATTCCGGCGAGTCTTCTACAGACCGTACCTGCACATCTTTGGACAGATTCCAATAGACGAGATGGACGGTGAGTCGATCAGCGGTGTCCTGAAAGGGTTAAAAACACGTTAAGAGGAGCGTGCAGCGTGTTCACTTCCTGACTCGTTGTTTTAACCTCTTTGATTGGTTCCAGCTGATAAACGGGAGGAGAACAAATGTACCAACAACGCCACACTGATCGAGGCCGGAGAGGAGCCGTGTATGAGCACGTACGCTAACTGGCTGGTGGTCATCCTGCTGGTCATCTACCTGCTGTTCACCAACATCGTGCTGGTCAACCTGCTCATCGCCATGTTCAGGTGTTTAATTCCTGTTTATATGACGATCCTCTCTGAATGTGATTTCATTTGGGGGCGGCAGTAGCTCAGTCTGTAGGGGGCCGGAGGGTCACCGGTTGCGGACGCCCCCCCATCACTCTGACATCTCTCCATCAGTCCACAGGATCCTGTTTGTGTGTGTTTCATGACTTACAGAGTGTATGTTCCTCTCTGCAGCTACACCTTCTCTAAGGTCCAGGGGCGCAGTGACACCTACTGGAAGTTTCAGCGCTACAACCTGATCGTGGAGTACCACTCGAGGCCCTGCTTAGCCCCGCCCTTCATCATCATCTCACACCTCCACCTGGTCGTAAAGAGATACGTCCGACAGATCCCCTCGGTCAAGAGCAAACACTTTGGTGAGACAGCGTCATGTGGGATGTGTGTGTGTGTGTGTGTGTGTGTGTGTGTGTGTGTGTGTGTGTGTGTGTGTGTGTGTGTGTGTGTGTGTGTGTGTGTGTGTGTGTGTGTGTGTGTGTGTTTTTCCTGGGTTAACCTCTGCCCTCCGTCCTCAGTCCTGGAGCTGCGCGGCAGGAAGGCGAGCCGGCTCAACACGTGGGAGGTGATCCAGAAAGAAAACCTGCTGTCAGCTCAGAACAAGAGAGTGAGAGAAAGCGACACGGCCCGACTCAAAAACACATCCACCAAGTAAGCTAACGCTAACCGTTTACTGCTCTCTGATTGGATGACAAATATCTGTGAGGAACTTTCAGTAAGGCAGAGAGCGGGATCAAAGCGTCATGTTGACTGAATGGGAGTCACCTCCAAAACCGAGTCCTGGGCGACCTTTGGAGTTTAGCTCCTCCCACCGACTCTGCCAACGCCTCCGACTGTTTACAACCATAATCTGTACACAAAGAAGAAGAGCGCCTACAGGATTTAACCCGGTCCTGCTGTCGTCACAATACCAGAACTTCATTCCTGTTAATGTTTGTTTATTTAATAACAAACCTGCTGTGCATACTGAGATCTGATATCGTTTACCACTAGAGGGCGCCACATCTGTGTTTACAGGGAGACTGATCATTTCTCACTTTAATAAACTGTGTGTGTGTGTGTGTGTGTGTGTGTGTGTGTGTGTGTGTGTGTGTGTGTGTGTGTGTGTGTGTGTGTGTGTGTGTGTGTGTGTGTGTGTGTGTGTGTGTGTGTGTGTGTGTGTCTGCAGGGTGGACAGCGTGCTGAGGCAGATGTCAGAGATCCGTGACCACGACTTAAGGCTGCGCCTGTTGGAGTCTGAGGTCAGCACGCCTAGACAACCTGATCTGACCGTTTGTCATTAAGGGTTAGGGGTTAGAACGTGTGGATATTAAAATAAATAAACATTCATAGATTAATTTAGATTTGTCTCTTACAAAGATCACGTCACAGAGTTTCATTTTCAAATGAAATTATCTTCAAATCCTCAAAAAGATCCTGAAACATATTTAGTGTTTGATCATACAGACAGATATAACTGCAGAGTACAGGACACTGTGTGTGTGTGTGTGTGTGTGTGTACGTGTGTGTGTCTGTGCACATTGTGTGTGTGTACGTGTGTGCGCACAGTGTGTGTGTGTGTGTGTGTGTGTGTGCGCGCGCACTGTGTGTGTGTGTGTGTGCACGGTGTGTGTCTGGTTTCTCTGCAGCTGTTGGCTCTTCTTGCTCAGCACTCCTCCATCTCTGTCTCTTTCTTTCCTCTCAGTTGGAGTACTGCTGCAGCGCCCTCTGCTGGATGACAGAGGCTCTGTCTCTGAGCGGTCTGTTAAAAACTGATCGCCCCCCCCCTCCTCTCCCCCCCTCTGCTCAGAGGTGAAGTCCACTGAAAACTTTTCTTAACATTAAAAAAAGTTAATTTGTGATTCAGAAGTTTAAATTATGTAAACTGTTTTCTTCTTCTGTAGTATATCTGACAGCTCTGTCTCCAAGCTGAGTCTTTGAACTCCTGAATGAATACACACGCGCGTACGTCATCACGTTAGATAGTCGGGGATTTTCCCAATAACCTCCGAGTTCTTTGGCTTTTAATCCAATAGACTAATTTAAATGTTCCGTTAACACTCGACCTCTGCATCGGACGGCAACGCATCGCATCTATGTGTAAAATGACTGTCGAGTTGTGATCCCGTGCGTGAGCGGTGACATAACCTTTTCAAACTGAACCTGTTCAAGCTGCTGTAAACACGTGAACCAAAGACACAAACTGCTGCGCTCTTCACAGCTTTAGATTGCTTTGGGTCGCGCTTCATCAGTGTGCCGCTGTTTCCAGTGACAAAGCTCTAAACAACCTTCCACACAGCGACACTTTTAACAGCTAAAGACACGGGAGATATTTCTCTGAGGAGCCGGTGGAGACCAAACACAGAGCCTAGAGGATCTCACTTAAAGCCATCAAGACCAGAAAGAGCTGGATAACATCTTCCATCTCTTCATTTAAAGGAATAAAAACAGTAAAATTCTGACAAACACACCTGGATAGAGATGTGACATATTTTGTAGTTTGTTCCACTCTGTGAAGAACCAGGAATACATTTAATTTGCAATGTCTTAATAAAAGGATTTACATGATACACCGCTCATTGATTCATTGTTCTACAACACAGGGAGACTTTCTGATCTGTGTTCCAGCTGTGAGGAGACTCAGTGGATTGTAGAAGAGATGACATCCTCTTTGGTGGTTCTGAACACAAATTGATGAGGATCCAACCACACTGGGATTTTGGGTTCATCAGGGTGAACTAGTTTCTCAAAGTACTGGAGTGAGTGCTTCCACAGGGTAGTGTTTTTTTGGGACCTGACCCTTAAGACATTTTAAGTACAGGTGTGAGGGTACCTGTGTCTCGTTCAGGTATAAAACAAGGAAGGTGGACCCAAGTGCAGAATAACCAAAAGGATTTAATTTAACAAAAAGGCAGAAGTTAAAAACAAAACTTACTTTAAACCAAAAACTAGAAGTCAAAACACTTGAGCAGAAGACGACCAACATCCACCATAAACTCACATATGACAGCTTACAACAATGATCTGACACAGAAGGGAAGAAACACAGAGACTAAATAGACATGGAGTAATCAGACACAGGTGAGACCAACAAGACACAGATGAGGACAATCAGGGCAATCAAGACTGGAGGGAAACACACAGAGGCAGGGAGAAAATACAAGACAACAAACACTGAGGACAAATACAAAATAAATCATGAAACAGTGGAGGGGGGTCTGGAGGAGAGCACATAGCCAGGATAGTTCAGGAGGACGGCCAGGAGGGCAGACCAGTTCAGGGGGGAGACCAGGAGGGAGACAAGGAGAGTCAGCAGTCTCCGACGAGGGTGCTGGAGTCGCAGGAACCTCCGACGAGGAATCAGGAGTCAGCAGGGCCTCAGACGAGGGCGCAGGAGTCAGCAGGGCCTCTGACAAGGGCACAGGAGTTGGCAGGGCCTCAGACGAGGACCTCAGACGAGGACCTCAGACGAGGGCACAGACGGCGCTCTGTGGGAACAGAAACAGGGGGCAGACGGCGCTCCACCGGAACTGGTAGCAGACAGCGCTCAGCTGGAACAGAAACACAGGGATGCTGATGCTTGGGCTGAGGCTGGGGTTGAGGCCTTGGCTGACGCTTGGGCCGAGGCTTGGGCTGGTACACAGGCTGCTGGTACTGAGGAGATTCTCTGGAGCTTTCTGGCTCCAAAGCAAGGACCAACAGAAGGGCCACCAGAGAGCTCGAAGAGATTGAGTCCTGACATCGTAGGCCCTGACTGCGTCTCCTCCTACCTCAGGTGCCAGGGAAAAAGGCAAGACAAGTCCCCTCCCAGGGAGAAGGCTCGTTGAAACAAAAAAAATCCGCTGGGCCCATAATGTGGTCAAATCATTCTGTCATGTCTGGTGTGTAAAACAAGGGGAGGTGGACCCAAGTGCAAAATAACCAAAAGGATTTAATTTAACAAAAAGGCAGAAGGCAAAAAAAAAAAAAACTTACTTTAAACCAAAAACGTTTAGTACCAGTATTAAGGTAGGCCTGCTTTAATTAGGATTGTAGTGTCTGCATTATATAATGTATGTTGTGGGATGACAAATTAATAAGCAGACATGATTTTAATGACTGGAGGTGGCTTTTGACAAACCGTGGTAAAATGGCTCTCCTTGTGACTTTGTCCTGTCGGTATAGCTGTCAAAGAAAAAAATTGTGAGGATCACTGCTTTAGGGACTCAAAAACTAAGAAAACTAAGAAGGGTGGCCAAGGGGCCATGCCAACCCTGGCCCAGCAGGGTTCTTCTCACATAATGTGGATAAGCATAAATTCAGCTTCTCAAATGTTCCTTCTTGATGCCGTCTTGCTCTGGGGATGTCACTGTTGATGATTCTTCATCAAGATTGGTTGGTTACTTATTCAGGGAGGCAACATCTCTGAAGACACCCCAGTCGGAGCACTTAAAAGTGTCCTGTGGAAGAAACGGGGGGAAAAAAAATGCTCCTAAGTGTTGTTGAGGCAGGGCTTTAAATCTGCAAGGAAGGTTTCTGTTACAGGAAAGCTGTGCAACAATCTCCTGAGCCATATGGGCTGACTCTCCCGAGTCTTAAGAATCTGCTACAGATCCCAACCTGAGTACTAGACACCAGCAAGGATAGTCAGTCACAGCTCCAGCCCGTTACCTCTGCAACTGGGGTCTTTACATGTTCCCAATTGTATTTCATGTCCCCTACATTGGCCCTGATGATTGAGACATTGTTTTGTGGGTGGGATTTGAAGATTCATGGACAGGGTCCTCTGCCAGACGTTCTCAGTTCAGCCTTAACTCTGAACTGTGTTTAATGTATAAACACATGCAACACTCAGAGCCTTCGTTCTGCAACTTTCACTTTCAAAAAGGGGTCCCTCTTGTTCTCTGGGAAGACGTTGGGCTACTCCCTGGATAAGTTTGTTCTGCTGCTGATGCCCAAATCAAACATGCAAAACTGTCAGAGAATTCAAAGGAGTCATTTTTGTATGGCACAAAAAAGAGCTTAATTAATGCCCTGAGTCCTTGTGCACACACATCACACACACACACATGCACGCATACCACACACACTAACACACCAGTCCCCTTAGGTAACTTTATCACGGATAGTGATTTCCCACTTTAGACAGTCCTTACATGGGAAGAGCTTGGGGTGGACGTGGCACTGGATCAGATTCAGCAAGGCAAATAAATCCTGTGCAGGAATGTCAAATCTGGTTGATGAATGGGTGGATGCAGTGCATTTGCTGTCATCTCTTCACCTCACAACACCCTGCCCACACTTTAAATAACACAAATTCTTTTTCTTTTTGCTCACACATGTTGGAGTCAAATGAGGTCATGAACTGCTCCGTGTAAACATCCCCCAAACTAAAGCTCAAGTCCAAGTGTCCCTTAAGAATCAGATATTATTCCAAACATGAGTTAATTGACTTATTTTCTTTAAAACTTTGGGAGAGTAGGAATGAAACTGAAGCTTAAGTTGTAAAGTAGGTCAATGCAGGCAGAGTCCGTAGTCCAAACTAAGATAGAAGAAATGTGTTTGGCATGTCTGAGCTCATCTCCACTTTCAGCCACTTTGCAGTCTTCATCTCGATCCGATCTCTTCTCCCATTCTGTCCTTTGCTGTTTCCAACTCAGCTGTTTCTGACTGCCATCACTCTATCACCATTAGAAACTTCATAGCAAGCGTGTTGTCAAACCTATGCTGTTGTTTCAAAGGTGATGCATGATCTAAACCTATGGATAGTGACTGAAGACGATGATGATGCAGGTTCTAACTGATATATTAGTCCTTAGTCGTCCTTGTTTTCAGGCTTGTTGAAATTAAAAACAGAATGGTGTATTAGTACAAAGATAATCAATCATTTAACCGAGACTGTTATCACCATAAAGGGCCACCTTCACCAAAAGGTCAACCAATCCGTAAAGAACCCCTGTAAAATGTCAAATCAACAAGTACGGAGGCTTTCCTTTGTTTTATCTGCCGTGACTTCAAGAGCTTGGAGGGGCGTACAGTATTCCTCAGGCATGCGTTCACAGTGGATTGGGAACTCTTACCGGCATCAGTGTGCAGAAGTGCACCTTTTAGTGCAGTTTGGTTTAGGAGGTGCTTCAGAGGTTCCTGTCATTACCCCCCTCCTCAAACATATGTAGGTGAGAATTGACTGAGGTTGTGCGATCCTGTGCTGGTCCCACACCGACAGAGCCAGGGAGGCTCACATTACACTGACTCTGACAGTGTGTGGTTTTAAATAGAATGGTTGTCAACTCCTCATTGCACAAATCCATCTATTTTGGGGACACCCTGCAGGGGGAGGGGCAGAACTAGAAGTAGATGGGCTAGATATCAGTGTGTGGGTTTGGCCTCTTCCATTGGTAGTGCATTTGCTCTGACTGCATCAGCATGATGGCAGTACTGGAAATGTTTCAAAGAATTAAAAATGCCCAGTATCTCAGAATAAGGATTAAAGGCTAACAAACTGACCCCCACATTCTGAATTGTTAATTCCATCCCTCATTATAACGGTGCTGGACAAAATGCACAACATAATCATCCTGTAGCTATTCTTGGAGCTAAAGGTGCTTGTCCTGAGGACAGGGAAAGCTCCAAGGGTTGTTGAAATCTTAAGGATTTATCCCCTCAGGACCATTAATGTGCCCAGCAAATAGCATGGCAGTCTGCCCATTAGATCCTGAAATACCTCACAGCAGAGTCTCTAGGAATTAAGTTCCTTTTGGACCATTGTGAAGATTGAACACCCCTGATGTTCAGTGCCGACGTTAAGTGTGAAAGTAAAGTAACCCTTATGATGGGTGGAATAGCATTATTATACTTTATTAACTTGTCTTATAATATTATAAGGACTTTAGTGAGGACAACAGATGCCAGCCTATCAGACAGTCACTCACACCTGCTTCACCAGGTGATTGAACAGGTGTGTGATGGCTTTTTAACCAGAGTAGATCTGCAGGTTTCTTCTTGACAGTGCTTGAGTAATGCCAAGAACGTGTTTGAGGAAGGACTCATTTAAAGAAACAATGATGTTTTTCCCTGGGCTCTGACAGCATGCTTCTTGCCCGCCTTTGACCAAGGCAGTTTGCAACAGCTATAAATACTTGTGCCTTTGGGCGTGGTTGGATGACACTTTGTAAGAAGTAGTTCATTTCAAGTATACCTAAACGTTAAGGTCAGGCTGGTGGACGAGACTGTAGCATCTCTGACTTTCATGAGGGAGAACGGAGAATTAGCATCCAATTACAGAGAAGCCTTTTATGTTGGTGTTTTGTAACCTTAACTGTAACCATGACCTGGTTTCTAAGTGTGTGACCCAAACATAACTTAGCAAACCTGAAGCAAACTGCTGGGTTAGCATGCGTGGATATTTTGGAATCTAAAAATCTAAATTGTTTAAATGAAGATCATTCTGTGGTTTGCAGAATCGCCCCAATTCAAAGCCCTACCTGCTGGTTTAGACTCTGATATCTTACATAAGATACAAGATATATCTTCCTTGATTGAAGGGTTGGACATAGAGAAATGTTGCACTCATGGTTCTCTGGAGGAAAAGGGCAGGGAGTCACTGAAATCATTAATTATCATCCTCCAGGAGCATGAATATTCATTTCAAATGTCATGGAACCGCAATCTGGTTTGACAGACCGACCAAGTAACCTTACAATTAATCTACCAACATCATAAACCCCTCGGCTCTGCTGCTAGTGGGTCAGGTATCTTCCCTGCTCTATACCAACTCATCTTCCTTTCTCTCACAGTTTATGGTCATCATTTCCTGGGCCTACTCCTACAGTGCTCCTCTCTAAAGTTCAGCTGCAACACTTGTTCTAAAGTTAAACTTGCACATTTGATGATGAGTATACTCCACTTGTTCCTTATACACTCCTCCAATCACTCCCCTCTTCTCTGAGTAACTTAACTTATGGATAGTGCAGGCCTGCCCACCAGCATGTGCTCCTGTCAGTCATTCTGACCGCCCCCCTTCTTCTTAGCTTACCCCATAGGTTGGTCTCACTCTTTTTCTGTCGCTCTCACATTAGCCCTGTCTCTGTCTCCAACGTTGACCGCTTGCTGACGGCTCTCCTCACAGCTTCTTATTGCAGTCTTCACTGATCGCACAAGTGTTTTACTGGACCCTGTCTTGTTGTTGTCCCAGATATTAAGGGAGGACATCTGTGTTTTTTAGGATAACTTTTGCCAGGACTTGGGAACAAGTGTCTGGATTTCAGCTTGGAATATCTTCTCTGTACTGGACCTTGTATGTTGGATGCCGTTGTAATTGGTGTCCATTTCCCACAGTAGCAGTCTATCTGAGTGCGTGCGGCTCTGAGGGGGGTTGAATTTGGGAAGTTATACGTGTGGGACACAAAGGCTAAGTGCTGCAGTGCTGGACTCCTGCAGTGATTCCAGGTTAATTCCTTATTAGTTGGCCCTGTCCCGGCTGTGAATATGGCATCATTGAGAAGTTTGATTCTTTCGCTGCTGCTGGCGCTGCTCTGCTCCTTCCACACCCCGCTGGCTCCCTCCGTCAAGGCACAGGATCTGCCATTCCAATCTGAGCAGGGTCTGATGGCTGACGATGACGATGACGATGACGATGACGATGATGATGATGATGATGATGATGATGATGATGATGATGATGACGACGATGACGATGACGATGATGATGATGATGACGACGATGATGACGATGATGATGACGATGATGATGATGATGATGATGATGATGATGATGACGACGATGATGATGACGACGATGATGACGACGATGATGACGATGATGACGATGATGACGATGATGACGATGACGACGATGATGATGATGATGACGATGATGACGACGATGATGATGATGATGATGACGATGATGACGACGACGACGACGATGATGACGATGATGACGATGATGATGACGACGATGATGATGACGATGATGATGATGACGACGATGATGATGACGACGATGATGATGACGACGATGATGATGATGATGACGATGATGACGATGATGATGACGACGACGATGATGATGATGACGACGATGATGACGACGATGACGACGATGACGACGACGACGACGATGATGACGATGACGATGACGACGACGACGATGATCATGAAGGTCAGTAGTTTTTATGCACTCACATCCTTTGTGTGTTTCGAGTGTGAGATTATGCAGTCGTCTGCATATTGTCAATCTTTTGTCAAAGCATCAGCTGTTTCTGGCCTTTAAATCACCATTATAACATTGTAACCCCTCGTATATTGCATCTGAAGATGAAGTGTCGGTATG
Source organism: Labrus bergylta (assembly GCF_963930695.1). Classification (NCBI taxonomy): domain Eukaryota; kingdom Metazoa; phylum Chordata; class Actinopteri; order Labriformes; family Labridae; genus Labrus; species Labrus bergylta. Next base: position 15,234,274 of record NC_089210.1, read on the forward strand.
GCTGATGCTTTGACCTGCAGGTTGATGCTGCGTTCAGGTAAACGTGCAGAATATTAGTGTGCTGAAGGGGAGGAGCTAAGCAAAAGTTAGCCACTCCCCTCTGGTTTGCATCCTTACAACCTTGTCATCTCTTTGTCATAAAGTTGTATATTATATGAAGGTAATGAAAGTCCCTCCTCCACCCCTTTCCTGCTGTTCATTTCCCTTGCTGTCTCTGACACTTTGTTCTTTTTCCCGCCTAACTAGAGTTATGAACACTCTTGGGAAATTGAACTGGCCCATCTGAAGTCCGACTGTCCGAAGTCCTTCGAACAGTACACTAGATATGAACTTGGGGACTGCAGAAGCTTTGATTTGAGAGAGAGAAAGAACAAAAAAACTATTTCACACAAACCAGGCGTGACTTGGGGATCAGTCATTGGGGTCACTAGTCTGAGATCTTTTGATTTGTGTTTCGTTTGAAAGAATGGTTCCTCCACTAGGATCTACCTGTCTCAATTGTTTTGGATCAGATTGACCTGTATTTGTGTCTTTATGTGAACCTACAGAGAAAGAAAGAGAGACAGTGATATTGGGAGGGGGTGGGTTTGGGGATTAGGTTGCCAGAGAAACAGATGGAGGGAGAACAAAGCGCGAGGGGAGGTGCAGGAGGGCCACTACCTAAAACAATTCATTTAAAATATAGAGGTGTAAAGTTTCTCTCTTTCTCCATATCTCTCAATCTCTTTCTTTCTCTGTGGAGCATTGAGCCACTGAGGCGTCTGCTGTGTGCACATGTCAAACTGCTAGACACTAACTGTCAGTCTATCTATGAACATTGTTATTACAATACCTCTTTTTTTTTTTCTAAAACAGCGATGTAATGAACCATTAGATAAGATAAGAACCTTTAATGCACATGTGATTAGCTTGCATTAATGTTTTGTTGTGCATCTTACCCCTTATTCTTCGGTGCTCAGACTCACTGACACTGTGAAGCTAAGCTGAGGAGACTGTTGTGTTTGCTGAGGATCTTTCAGGGAGAGAGTGTTTGGGAAAAGAGAGAAACGTCTCTTTGTATAGACGACATAAACACCATCTAATGTCAAAGTGTCAAGAGATGAAATGGTTGTTTGCTTTGTTCTCTATTTATTTGACAAACTGTGATGTGTTTTTGAAGACTGTGAACATTCATGTGTGTAATCTATATGACACCCATCACTGTCCATATGTCTTTAACTTCTCTCATTCATGAAATAAATCAAATGATCATAAACTACCTAAATGAATATCTCTTACCGAAGGCAGCACATGTATTAGAGCTCATTAATGCATGCAGAGTATGATGACGTCATCAGAGGCCTGTGACATGTATTGTGCCTTGTTACCTGTATGAGGACCAGACGAGCTTCACACAACTGTGAGTATCTCTTCTGACCACAGCATGCTCTCCATTGGGCCTCCGTCTGGGACGTAGCAGTAGACAGATGATCATTGTCATATCACTGTAAACGTTTTTATTAAACTTCATCATCTGACACAGATGTGAACATGTGGGTGAAACATTTTTTTTGGCCATTTTGAAAAAGGTAAACACATCACATCATTAACAGATAAAGATCAACTGACGGGCAGGCGCCGTGTAACACTTTGTCACGAGTCTTAAGCCCCGCCTCTGCTCCAGCTCTGTACCATGTGATCTCTGAAGTCGTACATTTTGAGTTGCTCGTCTGATGATGTCATCAGGAACGCCGCCTGAATTGGAATTCCGACTTGGAAACTCTGAGAACCTTCAGTAGCCTGAGTTCAAATCCAACATGGTTGCTCCGTGCATCAACAGTAACTTTGGCGTTTTTTAGAGACGGAAGTGTCAACTGGAACGCCCCCTGAAGTTGTAATTACGACTCGGAAACTCTGAATGAAAAAAGTAGCCTGAGTTCAGATCCAACATGGCCGCTATACGTGCATCTAAAGGGATGTTTAATCTGTAAGTGTTGAGTTTATTAGCAGCTCAGTCGTCTCTTTGTGTATTTAAATCAGACCGATGGTATCTGTGGAGGTGTTTTCATGAAACTATCAAGTAGTTTGTTATTATTGTCTGGTGTTAGCTGACAAAACAAAGGTACTCCTGGAGGCGGCCATGTTGCTTTTCTGACTTGCAACTGGAACGCAGTTAACTCGGTTGTTTCGTCATTCCCAGCTCTGACTTCCGAGGTCAGTGGAACGCGGTTTCTGTTGGGTTCTCTAACCTGCCTCACAGAACCGTTACCGTGGAGTCTTTGTTTACGTCTGTTTTAATGTGACGTTACTGGCAATCACCATATTTTCACTGTTACTAATGCTTGACCACAGTTTATCAAAGTTCATCTGCCGTTACCACGCACCATTTATTACCGTTTAACCACTGTTTATCACCGTTTAGCCCCGTTTAACCACCGTTTATCACCGTTTAAACACCGTTTAGCCCACTGAACCACCGTTTACCACCATTAAATAACCGTTTACCACTATTCATCTCCATTAAACCACAGTTTTTTTTACCGCCGTTTATTCCTGTTTACCACCATTTAACCACCATTTAGCCCTGTTTAAACCACCGTTCATCACCATTTATCTGTGTTCCCAAAAACCAAAGATAGCTGAACTGCCTTCTGCACATAGTTATGGTTGCTAAGGCTGGTGATTGGACAGTTACAGTAAGGGGGAGGAGTTTAGTAAAGAGTTTTAATTTCCCCTTTTACTTATTTAATACTCTATATTTATTTATCAGCTAATGTGAGCAGTCTTTTTTAGAATCTAATGGCCAAATCTTTAATTCAAGCTTTAATGGATTCTGTCACATTACAGGTAAAAATACACTTAAAAAAAACCTAAATACTACATTTACAGTATGATAAAGTTTAGCTCCAGTTTTCAGCAGTTTGTTAGATATTCTTGTTTTTTATATGGACGCAAGCGTCCTTAACTTCTCAAATTATCAACTCTGTAAGTCACATATCTGTTATCTATGTTATGTACAGATGATGACGACGACGATGACGACGACGATGATGATGATGATGATTATCATAAGGGCTCTCTGTGCTCACTCTGTGAATTCTGCGAGGTTAGTTAGACTGATTTGAGAAGACGTGCGGACTGAAACAGCTTCGCTCTGCACGAGTCTGTCCTGATAATCCTTCAGGTTAATAATCATCATTTTGTGTTTTTATCTCAGCACTGTGACAGCTGTGATAAGTGTCCTTGTAAAGAGGGAGACAAGTCTGAACACTGTGATGACTGCAAGGTGAGCAAATACACACACGGACATGCACAGACACACAGACACACACGCACGCACACACACACGCGCACACACCTGAGTAAAGACAACACCTGTCACAATATAAAATCAGACACATCCTCGTCATCCCACTTTGCACCCTCAGACGTTCACTGTGTTGTATTTCTGACTTATGCCTCTGTGCATCAAACATTAGAGGTGTACAATCTGCAGGAACATTTAGGTGACAGGATGAAAACAGCTGCTTTACATCCTGACCTTTCTGTTAAACTCTTTGTCTGCTTCACAGATGTGCAGTTTCTGTCACGTGTGTCCAGTTTGCCAAACTGTGTGCAAGCCTGGTGAGTCAACACACAAACACTCCGCTTTACAGAGCGTGGACAGTTTGCATGTTCATGAGGAGAACAGGATCTCCTGCACTGGGTCAACAGAGGGCCCATCACAGCTGTTTAAAGGTCACATATCCTCCTCCTCCTCTTCAGTGTAAATAAGTCTCAGAGCTCCTCAAAACATGTGTGTGAAGTTTCTTGTTCTAAATCCACTCTGATCCTGTATTTGATCATGTCTATAAACCCCTCTATTTCAGCCCTGCTCAGAACAGGCCGTTTCTGTGTCTGTACCTTTAAAGATGTAAATGAGCTGTGTCTGACCACGCCCCCTCTCTGGAAGGGCTCGGGTGTCTCTGTCTTTCTCGCTCCATGTCCTATTGTTTACGGTGAGAAGGCAGACTCAGAGGGCAGAACAAACACCTAGCTGTGGGAGTGTCACCCACCTGGGGGAGGGGCTACTGCCCTTTGTGATGTCATGAAGGGAAAATCTCCAAACGGCCTGTTTGGGCACACATTTTCTGAAAAGTGGAGCAGGCAGAAGACGGAGAGGATGGACTTTTCTCATCATTGGGGGGTTTGTAGACAGACTAGAGGAACATGGGGAAGAGGACTTTAGAGAACATGTGACCTTTAAAGCAGCTCTGAAAGTGTTGGACAAACATGGAGGATTATTTTTAACAGCAGCAGATCAAATGAAAGTCATAATCTAAAGTGTTGCGAACATTTTAATCTCTTTCTCTCTCTCTCCTTCAGGAGGTTTTCTGGACGAAGTCACCGGATCGATCTATAAGTAAGTCTGCTTCCTGCTGCCCTGAGTTTTGTTTGAAGGTTAAAGGTCAGCAGCGTCTGACCTCTGTTTGTGTCTCCTCCACAGGACCGTTGCCGACGTCTTTGACGACGACGATGACAACTAAACACAACAATATGTGGCCACCATGTGGCCCAGATGATATGTTTCATTGTTATTTATGCTCACAGTGACTGAAAGGAGAACTTAATATATTTGTGTACTGTTGTAAACGGAGAAGTCAACGATGCTGAATAAAGAGGAGGAGACGTTTTCACTGAGTCTTTATTGAAATGCTTTAAAGCTGGGGTCAGCAGTTTAATAAAACATTTAACACGTCTGGAGGATGATGGTCAAGGACTGGATGTGTTCTCTCATTGGCTGTTGTTTAAGACGTTTGATCAACAGAAACATTTACCAACACATCCTTTATGCCAATCATTCACACGGGTCGATTATGTTTTCAGAAGGATGCAAACAGTGAAAATATTTAAAAAACTTAAGTCATGAGTCACGTGATAAAGTGACCTTTGACCTTTCCTTTTTAAGAACTACATTAGTCATGGCGTGCAGGAATCAGACCGGGTGAAGACCAATCACAACCAAGCACATCCATCCAGAAGAATCTTAAACAAATGTCACCATCACATTCAAACTGTCACGTTAAGAGATAAATGTGTCCATCTTCTGTCACTAACAGTAACTCTGACATCATATCCATGACATCATAAGCGTTGTAATGAGCTGAGTCGACGTCTGCAGGGATCAGGATAATCCAGATTTAAAGTTCTCACATCAGTTATGATCCGGATCAAAACTTAAACAGGATTACAAAATCTGAGCCGATTTCATGACACTTATTTATTTCTAATAACTCAAAGAGTGATATGTAACTCTGCCCCTAGTGTTAAGAAATGGGCACTGCAGTCTAAATTCTAAACATTGGGTGCGTTCGAATTGTCATTTTTGTTGAGGAAGGTTCCTAACTGAGTGAAATGACCCAGAAGAATTAAAGTGGCGGCCATGATAAGAGCCGTTTGAATTCTCTAAAAGTTAAGGAAAGGTGGGTCAATGTTTCCTTTATAACCTCCTTTAGCACAGGATACACTGGACCATCCTTTACCAAAGGAGATGAGATATGACGCCCCACAATTCCTTGCGGCTGCAACATTTAAAGCGAGTTGTGCATCCGACCGTTCACAGAAATTAATGATGATTGTAAAGTGACACAGATCAAGTAAGGGATAAAAAGAGACATTTTTATCCAGATGATGTTTTATTCAACATATTTCATTCACTTAAGGATGCTATGTGCAGTTGTACATTTGTATGCTTAAAATATTATGTGTAGGCTATATTTTCATACAATCATATTTATTTTGATTTATGAGTGGACAGGAAGGTGATGGTTTCACTTTTGTTACTTGTAGTCTATATTGCTTTTCTTTAAATCCCAACCTTGTGGTGATTAGGATTAGGACCCACATCATTAACCTCCGCCGGCCCGTCAGTGGAAATGTGGTCGGATTGTCAGAGCAACGAGATCGCCTCTCCCTAAGTCTCCCTAATTCTTCTAACATCTTTCCTTAACCTCATGACGTTTTCCCCGGTGTTAAGGTAAAGTGGATAGTGAAAGGAGATAGGAGGGACAATTTGAACGCACCCATTGTAGAGAGCTGTCTCTCTCCCTCTTCCTCTCCCTCCCTCCCCTGTAAACATTTCTGCGTTCTAACCTCTCTCCATTTTTCAAAAGCATCTCCAATATTGATCCTAGTTTGAGCACGTTTCTGCTCGTGGAGCTTATTAGAAACATGCAGAGGCTTTTTAGGTCGGGTACAATCACTTCTATCTGAACCACTTCTCTTGCCCGCTTCCATCGCTGCAACACCTGTTGACCTGATAACTGCTCTCATATCTGACAAACCGAGGGGCGTCCAAAATGGCCGTGTGGGGGGTCGCCTTAAAAGCGCCTACCTTCTCTGGTCCAAACAAATCCAGAGAATTCAGGACCAGAATCTAAAGTTAGAAGGAGAACATACTGGCTGCTGCATTGTTGTCAGAGAAGCCAACACTTCAACATGTTTCCTTAATGTCTGATCATATAGTAAGATCACTTTATCATTTCACTCTCTACACATCTCACTGATTGGACCTTTGGCCTCTGCAGCAGACTTTGAGCTGTTACCTCTCTCTGGCAGCAGGGGGCGGTAAACACCCCTCATATTTACATGTTAAACACCACAGAAGAAGAGACGCAGGCAGCCTTCCGCTTTGCCTCCAGTCCAGTTACAAAACCAAAGCAGAGCCTCGAACAGTCTCCGCCCGTCCGGTCTGAACCTGCACCGGGATGGGGCTCGAACACTTCTGCAGTCTGGACCGGTCCGATCCGTTCTGGGTGAGTTCGGGTCGTTTCCCGGGTCTTTGTTGTTATTAGCCTCATGTGAACGTGGTAGCCCCGGTGAGTTAAACGTCCTCCGTGACTGCAGCCCGGCTTAACCGCTGCTGGGCACGCGCGGCGAGCACGCGCCGAGGTGTTTTCATAAACACATGGTTACACACACACACACACACACACACACACACACACACACACACACACACACACACACACACACACACACACACACACACACACACACACACACACACACACACACACAGAGCTGCTGCTGTTGGGTTAAAGTCATCTCTGTAAACACAGGTTTAATGTAGAGTCGATTCTATTCGATTATAATCGATTCAATAGAATACACATGTTCAGGTTTATTATTTACTCCTTATATAAAGATAAATATCAGAGTGAAATAAAAGATGGAGAGCATCAGCACAAACCTTCAGAAGACGTTTAGAGAAATGAACAACAAAAACAAGCCAAACATTACAAAAGAAATGTATGGAGGCAGGAGGGGGCGTGTCTAGAGACAGGAGGGGGCGTGTCTAGAGGAAGTGTAATGACACATATCGTGGTCTCACTCGGGTATCGACAAGTCCTCTCGTGTTTTAACGTTAGGGAGTGTGTAGGAACAGGGTGCTAACGCCAAGATAGAAATAGAAAATATAGGGTTGTCAGCGTTATCTCCACCAGCTGATGCATGAAACCTCATTATCTGTGTGTGTGTGTGTGTAGCAGCTGTTTCAGTTGTTATCAGGACTTGGAGTCAGAGAAACTGTCACACATAACCACACCGTGACCTTTGACCTCATTCTGCCTCTAACAGACTCTTCAGTGTTCATCTCTGTAGCTCCTCCCCCTTCAGTCGACCTCCTCGTCCATCTTCAAATGATCTTCATCAGTTTGAACTTTACAAACAGATCTCAACTCAAACTTAGAAGAAGTCTCTGGCTGTATCTGAATTTCCAAGTACCTCTTCAATCTGTCAGTAGGCAGTACAGTGGAGGAAATAATTATTTCATCCCCTGCTGATTTTGTAAGTTTGACCAATTACAAAGAAGTGAGAGGTCTATAATTTCTATGGTACCTTGATCTTAACAAACAGAGACAGAATATAAAAAATAAAAAAACATTGTATAAAGTTATAAATTCATTTGCATTTGATTGAAGGAAATAAGTATTTGATCCCCTACAAACCAACACGAATTCTGGCTCCCACAGACTGGTTATGTGCCCGGGAGGCACTCAGATTAGTCCCGTCACTTTAAGAAAGTACTCCTAATCACTGCTCGTTATGGGTAAAAAAGACACATGTCAACAGAATCAATCTCTTCCTTTCCAACCACTCCAACACATGGGCAAGACCAAAGAACTTTCAAAGGACATCAGGGACAAGATTGTAGACCTGCACAAGGCTGGATTGGGCTACAAGACCATCAGCAAGAAGCTTGGTGAGAAGGAGAAACTGTTCGTGCAATTATAAGAAAATGGAAGAAATTTTAAATAACCATCAATCACCCTCTGTCTGGAGCTCCAGGCAAGATCTCGCCTCGTGGGGTAAGGATGATCATGGGAATGGTGAGGGATCAGCCCAGAACTACACGGGAGGAGCTTTGTAATGATCTCAAGGCAGCTAGGACCACAGTCACCAAGAAAACCATTGGAAACACACTACGACGTAATGGATTGAAATCCTGCAGTGCCCACAAGGTCCTCCTGCTCAGGATGGCCCGTCTGAAGTTTGCCAATGAACACCTAAATGATTCAGAGAAGGTGATGTGGCCAGATGAGACCAAATTAAGCTCTTGGCTCTGGCATAAACTCAAGTTGTTGTGTTTGGAGGGAGAGAAATGCTGGATACCAACCCAAGAACACCATCCCCATCGTCAAGCATGGAGGTAGAAACATTATGCTTTGGGGCTGTCTCTCTGCTAAGGGTACAGGACGACTTCACACATTGAGGGGCCAATGGATGGGGCCATGCACTGTAAGATCTTGGACAAGAACCTCCTTTCCTCAGCCAGAGCACTGAGGATGGGTCGTGGATGGGTCTTCCAGCATGACAACAATCCAAAACATAAGGCCAAGGCAACAAAGGAGTGGCTCAAGAAGAAGCACATTAAGGTCATGGAGTGGCCTAGCGAGTCTCCAGACTTTAATCCTATAAAAAATTTGTGGAGGGAGCTGAAAGTTCGAGTTGCAAAGCGTCAGCCTCGAAACCTTCAGGATTTGGAGAGGATCTGTAAAGAGGAGTGGCCCACAATCCCTCCTGAGATGTGTACAAACCTGGTGACCAACTACAACAATCGTCTGACTTCTGTGCTTGCCAACAAGGGTCACTCCACCAAGTACTAAGTCATGTTCTGCATGGGGATCAAATACTTATTTCCTTCGATCAAATGCAAATGAATTTATAACTTTATGTAATGTTTTTTTTCTGGACTTTTTTTTTATATTCTGTCTTTGTGTGTTAAAATAAAGGTACCATAAAAATTATAGACCTCTCACTTCTTTGAAATCGGGCAAACTTACAAAATCAGCAGGGGATCAAATAATTATTTCCTCCACTGTACCTACTATCCGTGCTGTATACTGTTTAGTACCTACTATTCAGTAGGCAGCTATTTGTTCCTCCTTCATCTGATTCATTCAGTATGGAAGTGACGTCATTTACATTTCTCGAGCCGGCCGCATCCACCCGTTTTTTTTGGTTTTTTTGTTTAGCTTTATTCAAGAAGAGTAATGCACATATACAGTCAGGTAAACAAAAACAATTTCACAGTGTAAATCAAGTAAAAGGCAGATTAAATAACTAAATAACATACAGTACATAAAGAAAAGTACAAATGAAAGACAGTAATATAAAATAAACCAAATAAAGACGCATTTAAATAGTGAACTCATTATTTAAATAGAGGGGGAAAGGTTTTATAATAATGCAGATATTTGTTATATTTTCTGTTGTTTATTAAAAGTAGTGATTTCAGTCGGGACTTTAACTCTAGATTACAAATGGATTCAATTAATCCACGCTCGTTTGTTTTGATTTGGAGGCGGACGTGACAATTTACGTTTAATGTCGCACAGCATTGTGGGTAAAATACAATTCATTTCCTGCACGCATCCGATCCATACTGCATAAAACCAGGAAGTTAGTATCCATGCTGAAATGTTCAGTATACTGAGGTGGACACTAAAAATCACCAGTGAATGACCACGAGAGTTCAGTATACTGAAACTCCCTACTGAAAAGTACTGCATACTGAACTGTGGATATATGGAAAGGGCCAAAGATTCAGATTTCAGACTCCGTGCTCTTCGACCTTTGGAGGCTCGTGACCTCTCGTTGACCTCACTAAACTCTGATGACCCCAGATGTCAAATAGCTGTTTGCTCAGTCATGTACTTTAGTGTTTTAATATATTCGGATGAAATGTTTCTGACGACACAGACGAGTCCTCCTCCTCTCTTCAGCTCCACGCTCCCTGTTAGCCTCGACCTGCCACTGCTGCCCCTAGTGGCTGAAAGCATCACTGCAGCTCAAAGGCAGAGATCCTGTTCAGGTGACATGTTGTCTGTCTCTCTCTCTCCATCAGGACTGGAACCGTACGTGGAACACGAGTAACCCTGACCTGACAGCGTGCTTCCAGAACACGGTGCTGCTGTGGCTGCCATGTCTCTACCTCTGGATGTGTGCACCCGTCTACCTGCTCTACCTGCGCAGCCACGACCGGGGATACATCTGCATGAGTCACCTCAACAAGGCCAAGACTGTGAGTGATGCGACCCGCCGCCTCTTCTGAGCGTCTGATTGGTCCTTCAGAGCACTCTGATGTTTTTAACTTTATGAACAAATCATGAACTCCTTTCAGCTCCGTGGCAGAAACTTAACCCCTCCTGACGGGAGAGAACGTTCTTCCAGTAGGTGGTGGTGGTCTTTCTAATATTTCAGGGTTTGTACTGGATGGTGTCTTGTCTCTCAGGGAGCGCGCTCAGTTTGTTTCTGGGCTTTAAAGTGGGAGGAGCTTTTATCTGAAGCTTTAAGGTCAGACCTCTCGTTCCCTGACGTCGCCCCTCACACTCACACATATTCAAACTGGCGCTGACGTCAGGTCCGGTCTTATGAACAAGAGGTTTTTATTATTCATTTCAGTTTTCTTCTTTCTGACCTGCAGATCACAGTAGACGTGTTGGACGCTCGCTGCATGTTGATCCTGAAAGTGTTTGTGTGTTTGTGTGTGTGCAGGCGGTCGGCCTCCTGCTGTGGATCACCTGCTGGTCAGACGTCTTTTATTCTTTCTGGGAAAGAAGTCACGGCAGCAGCGTCCCTCCTCCGGTCCTCCTTGTGAGCCCGACCGTGCTGGGCCTCACCATGGTCAGAGTTCACCTTTAACCCCTTACGTCCTGTTGGTTAGATGTGATGAAGAGACATTTCATGAGCATGCCTTTGTAAACTTTAAACATCAGTCAGGTCAGACTAGAACAACCTGTTTCATCACCTGTCTCTTATAACCACAGAAGACAGCAGGTGGGTGTGTTCTCAGGTGTGTGTGTGTTTGTGTTCCAGCTGTTGGCCACCTTCCTGATCCAGTACGAGCGGATGAAAGGAGTCCAGTCGTCCGGCGTGATGCTGATCTTCTGGCTGCTGGCTCTGCTGTGTGCCTCCATCACCTTTAGGTCTAAGATCCTGCAGGCCCTGGACCAGGTCAGAGTCCCCCTCACACCTGCACGGCTCTGTTATCTCACCTGGATGTCAACACTTTGATTTCAAACTGATATCATCTCTGTGGTCTTAATCACAGATCTTCACTTTCTAAACGCTGAGAGCGGAGGATTGTAGAGTTCTGTTCTCGTCTTCTGACCCCTCAGAAACCCGTCTGTATTAGAGATGAAGCACCACACCTGTGTGTTCTCTGTCCTAAACCTCTCGTGTGTTTTTACCTGCAGCTGTCGTCAGTGAGTGTGTGGAGGTTCTCCACCTTCTACATCTACTACGCCCTGCTGCTGCTTGCTCTGGTCCTGTCTGCTCTGTCCGACCAGCCGCCCCTCTTCTCTCAGGCCGTCAAAGACCAGGTGAGCCATCCTCACACTGAACACCTGTCACCTACCTGATGCTCTCACAGACACAGAGCGTCTCACACAGGTAGACGATGCACCTGTCAGCTCACACAGGTGGACGATGCCCCTGTTGTTTCAGCTCTGTCTTTGTCTCTGTTTATGTTCAGAACCCGTGTCCTGAGCCCGGAGCGTCCTTCCTCTCCAGGATCACCTTCTGGTGGATCACCAGGTGAGCTCACCTGAAACTCTGATGTGTGATGTGCTCAAGCTGAAACTGAAGCTGTGATGCTGTTTGTCTGCGTGGTAACAGAAGTACCAACATGCACTGTTTCTGATCTCTTCTTCATTTATTGGTGAGATAACGGAGTCTAGTTGCTAACAGGTCGATGACTCGGCAGGTCGACGACTTGGCTGGGCTACAGTTGGT